>NW_027185809.1:43163415-43234136 GCF_028583685.1 Petaurus breviceps papuanus
GTTGGAAAGTAAGAAAAAATTATAATTTGATAACCATCCATCATCTTATGTAATCAAGGAGTTAACATGGTGGATAACGTCTAACAATAAAAAGGGGGTGGGGATGGAATAAGAAGTTCTATCCCTGATCTTCAACTAAATAGAAATATTTGAAATTGCAACCTATCTGCTGTGGCCAGACAGATTTAAAATTAGTTTTTCTTACCTTAGTTGATGTAATATCTAGAGAAAGCAGATTTTTAGCAAGTTAGAAGATTGTCTTGCAAACTACTAAATTACAGAAGAGAGGAGAATTTCACTATTCTTCATGGAGTGTAGACATTGGTGTGTTGGTTTTTGTTCCATCCCTTCTAATTTTTTAAAATTCTTTCCTGGTATTGGGAGTAATCCATGTTAAATCTTTGATCACATGAGGGGATGGATAATTACTTGATCTTCTTTCTTTCTCTCATATAGGAAAGAGGCTCTTCCTTCTTCCCTGTGTCTGAGGATAATGAGTTTTTTTTTTTAATTGAAGTATCCTATCCCTATCCTTTAATATGTTACCCCAATGCCTCATTATGGTGTGTAGTTGTAATGGCAAGAAAAATAGAATATTTTCTGTTTTTTTTTTTGAGGGCAATTGGGGTTAAGTAACTTGCCCAAGGTTATATGGCTAGTTTTTGTGTGTGTGTGTGTAGGGGGGGAGGGGGGTGTTAATTGTCTGAGGCTGGAACCGGACTCAGGTCCGTCCTCCTGACTCCGGGGCTGGAGCTTTACTCACTGTGCCACCTAGTTGCACCTTTTTTCTGTTTTTTTAATTGAATCTTAGCTAATCAAGTTCCTTTGAGCCTCACCTTTGATTGTATCAAGAGTCTTTGATTGGAAACAGTATACATTTTATTACCCTTTATAGGCCTAAGGGAATTTGAAGATCTCCCCTGACACTTAATAGGCTGAATGTAATCACATGGAGGTTTGTAAAAGGGATGGAACAGGAAGAAGCATATAAAGGCATGAACAGAGTGGAACTTTTAGAGTTTTTGATGTTTGTGCTCTATCTGTTGATCAGTGTTGATTTCTCAGACAGAAAGTGAATTAAGATGATAGTGTGGTAATGTGTCTAAATATTTTTGTAGTACTGCTGAGCTTTCTTTTCCTAGAAACAAAAACTATTAAGAGCTTGGTATGGAGCAGTCACCATGATCTGAAATATGGAACAGGAATGGAGAGCTGCCTGTGCATGAATCCAGGATACAGTTGGGAGTGGTCAGCCCATGGAGAAAGAACTATGGGGTTTGGAAGCTGTCCTCCAGTCTAGATGAAAGAGAACTTTACTTGGATACTCTGTGTTTACTGAGGAGATTGTAACTTACTGTGACTGGTAGATGGTATTTGTAATTTTCTGCTATCCCTTAAAGATAACATAAGATATTCTGAATGATATGTTTTATTTAAGACTATGTGGCCCCCTTAGTAATAAGTTGTTATGTTATGTTGTCATGAATGTTATGGTTTAGTTTCCTGAATGGTATACTTTAGTTATTGCTGAATAGAGAGTTCATTATACTCTGTGAATAGTCCCTTAAAGTTATTCATAGTAGCAGTCCTCAGGAGTTTTCTGGCCAAAAATCAATTTTCTTCTTTGGTTTGACTTATTTGTTAAGCTCTTAGTACAGTGCTTCAAATATATAGTAAACACTTGTAAAAATATTTTTCCCCTCATTCATTAACTTCTTGGTCTCATTTTCCTTTACCTGTGTAACAGGGAAAGTAATGAGCCTTGAGTGCTAATCGCTGACACAATTATGGGAAGGGCTTATTTCACTATTTTATTGAGTTTATAATATTTGATTTCAATCCTTTGGTTGTACACACCATAAGTAAAGATCACAACTCTTCTAAGTCTTAGTGGACTATTTCATGAATTGGCATGTTCATATAATATTTATGAGTATGTGGCCAAGCTTCAGATAATGAGTCTCTCTATACTTAAGTAGGCTGATGATCAGATATTGAACATGGTATTTTCATTAGAAATACAAATAATGTTTTCCCATCACAGATAGGATTTATTTGAGTTCACATTCTGCAGGCAGAGCAGGCAAGAAAACAGATATATCTTCATATTACAAAAGGCATTAAAATTAGAGTTTGTGAATGATTGAAAGGACAGAATTAAATAAAAAGTATGAGAGTAATTTCAAAATTATTATTATCGTTACTAATATTTATCGGTAAATATTAGTATCTATAATTCTAGGGAAAGGAATGAAATTCATTCCACTCTGTAAACAGTTATTTTGCAATAGGAACATAGTACTTATGCACTGGTTGATATGTGAGGAGGTCAAATTCCTAGTCAGTAAATAGTTGCATGAACCCTCAGAGCATTCACTAATATAAAATCTGTGACCTTTGTAAATTCTTTCATCATTTTGAGTCTCAGTTTCCACATCTAGTTCATATAAATAATCTGTCTGCATAAACAGAAAATGAATATAGTTTTCTGTCATCAAAGGAGGAATAAACCAAATGATTGCCATAGCAGATCCATTTATCTGCTTTCATCATCTTAAAGAAAGATGAAACAAATGAAAGATAGAAAAAGGGCAAGAATGTATGGGAATGACTTAATTCTCATATTTTAAAAGAAGAAACAAGGAAGTCTTTAGACAATTCTGTCAAATATTTTCAGGGAATAGAATTACTCTGGTCCATTTATATTTTGCTCCTTTAGTATTTAATTTTTACTTTTTTTCACACTTATGTCCATCTTCCATTCTATAAAAGTATATCAAAGCCAAGTGAATACAATTGAAATGGTTGCTTGGGACATGGCATAGTTTAGCTTAGGTCACTGAATAATATATACTTCCAGAAGAATAATTTTCCAGCCAAAGACAAGTTAGAAGATCAGCAGGAAAGGTCTGTTGTACCTGGGTGAGAGTAGACTACAGTTCAGTGAAGGCTCTGCTAGAACAGACCCTGCCCTACCAAATAAGGAACAGGCCTTGGAAGCCAATGAGTCAGCAGTGGCAGTGACTTGTTCCAGAGTTCTCAGACAACAGACAGTAAGGGCAAACTACTGATCAGATGGAGATTACAGAGTTCTTTTTGCTGGCACTGGGAGGAGGACTCTGTTGCTTTGCCCATATTCAGATGCAGGTAACAGTCCTAAATAACAGTCCCAGGGTGAGGGGGAGCATTAACACACCAGAACTTACAATCATAGTGAAGCAAGGACCCTCCTAACAGTTCCAGGGCAGCAAAGAATGCTTTTGGTCACTCACAGACCAGAGCACAGGACAGAAGAGTAGTAAACACACCTCCACTTGAACTGAAGATTTACAGGGCCCTAGAAGTATCTCTGAAAATAGCAGCACAAAAATCCTAAAGTCTGGGACAATGCACCATCCAACCTGGAAGCAGAGCCCCATTTTAACAAAAAGTTAAAAGTCATGAAATAGACTAGAAAAAAATGAGCAAAAAACAGAAAATAAAACCTGACAATAGAAAGTTGCTGTGGTGACAAGGAAGATAAAAATGCACACTCAGAAGAAAATAAAGTTAAAGTTTCAACATCCAAAGCATCCAAGAAAAAATATGAATTGATCTGAAGCTAAGAAAGTGCTCAAAATATTTTGAAAATCAAATAAGAGAGGTAGAGGAAAAACTGTAAAGAAAAGATAATGAAAAAAGTCAATAGCTTCATAAAGGAGACAGAAAAAATAATGAAGAAAATAAAATCTTAAAAAATGCATTAGGACAAAGGGTTTAAAAAAGGTGCAAAACAAAGTAGCAAACAAAAATAATGAAGAGATGAATGCTCTTAAAATCATAATGGGCCAAATGGGAAAAAAAGAGACACAGAAATTCACTGAGAAGAAAAAAAAAGTCCTTAAAAAGTTAAATTGGCAAAATGGAAAAGGAGGTACAAATACTCACTGAAGAAAACAATTTCTTAAAAAGTAGAATGGAGCAAATGGAAGCTGATGATTTTATAATAAATTAAGCAACAATAAAACAAAACCAAAAGAGTAAAAAAAAAAGACAATGTAAAATATCTCATTGGAAAAACAACTAACAGAAAAGAGATTCAGAAAATATAATTTTAAGATTATTGGATTATGTGAATTTAAAAAATATTAAAAATTGATATAAATTTATTTAATTGATTAAAAAATACTAAATGTAACCTTTCCAAAAATTACCCAGGAAAACTGCTCCAATATTCATTTCCAAAGGTTGAAATAGAAATTGAAAGTATCCACTGATCACGAGATTACCAAATAAAAGCTCCCAGGAATATTATAGCTAAATTCTATAGCCTTCAGGTCAAGGAGAAAATATTGTAAGCAGTCAGAAAGAAAGAATTCAAGTATCATGGAACGACGGTCAGGATAACGAAAGATTTAGCAATTTCTACATTAAAGGATCACGGGGCTTGGAATATGATGTTTTGGAGGGCAAAGGAGCTAGGATCACAGCCGAGAATCACCTACCCAGCAAAACTGTATATAATCCTTCAGGGGAAGAAATGGATATTCAATTAAATAAAGAACTTTCCAACATTCTTGAAGACCAGAGATGACTAGAAAATTTGATTTTGAAGTACAAGACTCAAGAGAAATATAAAATGTTAAACAGGAAAGGGAATTCATAAGGGACTTAATAAGGCTAAATTGTTACATGAGAAGATGATACTTGTAACCCATAAGAACTTTCTCATTATTAAGGTATTTAGAAGGAGTGTATATGGACAGAGGGCACAGGTTTGAGCTGAGCATGAAGGATGCTATCTAAAAAATAAATAAATAAAATTAAGGAGTAAAAGACAAATGTACTGGCAGAGGTAGAATGGGGGTAAATTAGAAAAATGGAAGCAAGAAAAGGTTTTACATTGAAAGGGCATATGGGGGAGGTGAACATGACTCTAATTGTCATTAGAAGTGGTTCAAAGAGGGTATAACATACCCATTCAATTGTGTAAAGAAATCTCTCCTACCTAACAGAAAAGCCCAAGGGGAAAAGAAAAAGAGAAGTGGGAGGGTTGATAGAAGGGAGGTCAGATTGGGGAAGGTAGCAGTCAGAACCAAAACACTCTTGAGGAGGGGCAGGAAGAAAGGAGAGAGAAAATAGAACAAATGGGTGTTAGGAGGGAGGGAAATACAGTTAGCAATCATAACTATGAAAAAATGATGCAAGTTTCTATGATAAAGACCCCTTTTCTCAAATGAGAACTGAGTCAAATTTATAAAAATAAGAGCCATTCTCCAATTGATAAATGACCAAAAGATATGAATAGTTTTCAGGCAATCAAAGCTATCTATAGTCATATTTTTAAAAATGTTCTGAATCACTATTGATTGGATAAAAACAGATTGAACCTATTCTGAGATACTAAATCATACCTTTTAGATTTGGTGGAGTTGTGAATTGATTCACCCATTCTTTAGAACAATTTGAAACTATGTCCAAAGGGCTATAAAACCATGCATACCCATTGACCTATTAATGCCACTAGTAGGTCTATATCCCAAAAGAGATTTTAAAAAATAAAAAATGGCTTAGAAGTACAAAATATTTATAGTAGCTGTTTTCTGGTGGTAAAGAATTTGAAATTGTGGTCATGTCCATCAATTGAGGAATGGCTGAAAAAATTTGTTATGTGATTTTTATGGAATACTATAGTGATATAAGAAATGATGAGCAGTGTGCTCCTGGAAAAACCTGGAAAGATTTACATGAGCTGATGCAAAGTGAAATGTACTGTGTACAAAGTAACAAAAACATTGTAAGATGATCAGCTGTGTATGACTTAGCTATTCTCAGCAATACAGTTATCCAAAAGAACTCTGAAGGACTTATGAGGAAAAGTGTTTTCCATCCCCAGAGCAAGAACTGATATTGCCTGAATAAAGATTGAAACATACTTTTTTTACTCTTTTTTTCTTGTCTATCTTTTTGTGTGTTTTCTTTCACAACATGACTAAAATTTGTGACTCCACATGTATAACCTATTTCAAATTGCTTGCCTTATCAACAAGGAAGGGAGGAAAGGAGAGAATTTGTAACTCAAAAGTTTTAAAAATTAAAATTAAAAATGTTTTCACATGCAAGAGTGGGAAAATGAAATACTAAGCAATTTAAAAAAAAAACAACTGATACAAAAGAAAGTGAATAAATTCCCTAAAGAATGTAACTCTCTAGGGGGTGGCTAAATGGCACAATGAATATAACACCAGCCCTGGAGTCAGGAGGACCTGAGTTCAAACCCGGCCTCATACACTTGACACACTTACTAGTTGTGTGACCTTGGGCAAGTCAGCTAACCCCAATTGCCCTCCCCTCCCCCTCTCCAAAAACAAAAAATGTAGCTCTCCACCTGTTACATTCCCCTGAAAAGTTAGTAGTTTTCTCTGATGGCTTATTCTTTGTGCTTATAGAATTTAATCTCTCTTTTGAGAGTTAATTTAAGCATAGCACTTAGTAAATTTTCTTCCCATAAAATACTCCACTCTACATGCTACTGATCAGAGATCTCATTCCTTCTTCCTTTGGTGTCTTGCCACCACCATAGGAAAAAAAAAGAATGTTTTATCATCCTTATCGTACATTGAAGAGAAAAGGAAAGAGAATAAAGTGCTTTACAAATAGACATTCACACACTCTCTACATATCACAAATAGGGTCTTTTTCTCTTAGAAATGGTGATATTGTTTTAAAATTCTGAGTTTTGATATTATTTTACTGGTAGTTTCTTATGGCAATTCTCCTCCCCCCACCTTGATTCTGTTTTTAAGTAGGGAATGAGATTAATTTAGTTAGGGAATATGGAAGGGATTATGGAGTAACATTTTACCCCCTTACTCACATGAACCATTTGCTTATGCTTTTTTTAAGAAGGAAAGATGAAGTGGTGATGAACTAATTTATTACAGTAAGCATTTTTCCTTTTTACTTGTTGATTTTATATAGTTTTCTGGGGAATGCTATTTGCATTTTCCAGGTTAGAAGCTTATTCTTAATTTTAAAGGGTATTTTGGGGGTATTTGGGGTTATGCTGACAAACTGCAACCAAAAAGAAAATCACTTGATAAATTCAATTGGTTTTCCTGAAGGTTCCAGAGACAGACTGTATCTTTCTAATTAACTGCACAACAAAATACAACCCATTATGTTATTTTCAATATTCTGTTCACTTCTTATTCATGTTAAGACCTTTTTCAAAATATTTGTTTTTCATTATACAAACATTTAAGTATAAGGATGAGTTATAGCGACAGAGCTATGTTAAATATCTTTTCATACTTGTTCTAACCTGGGAACATCCATATCATTAACCACAGGCATGCTCCCTACCACTTGGCATGACTTTCTTATCTTCATTTACCTAACTCACTACCAAACTTTTCTAACTCTGAGCTCCTTTGTATGTGTGATTTTATGCCAGTTATTCGGGTGTTCTCTGATTAATAATATTTAACTTAACAACTTAGTTGCTTTATACTGTTATGTATTTGTATGAACAAAAACACGAAAAGACAGTCTAACCTAGAAAATAAAAAGGGCTAGTGATTTTTTTAAAACTGCTTTGCACTCACAAATCATTTTCACATAAGTAATCTTCATTATTACCCCTTGAAGAATATTGTCCCCGTTTTTAAGGTGGGTAAATTAAAACTCAAAGAATTTGATACATTCCACACTCAGATGTTTTAGGCCAGGTAAATTATGACCCCAATACAAGGTAAAGATGTGGAGAGATTGATTCAATGAGGCAGATGGTTAAATATAAGATACAACAAAAGAAAATTAATTTTTTAAATGCAAGCAAATAGTTAGCAATGATAAGTGTGAATCTGTACCTCCTATATACAAGTCCATCTCAGTGATGAATCAAAATCAGCAACGATAGCCCTCAGAGGAATTGAAAAGACTCTCATCTGAAGATCTATAACCCATTCTAGATATCAGTTTATGTGGGACCTTAGTGCATTTTTCCTATCCCTTTTCTAGGCGGGACACTCCACTCAACCAGAGAACTTAACAAAGAATCTAATGTAAGATGAATTCCAGTCTGCCGTGTTCTACATAGTCAGGTCTTAGCAGAATTAGACACACTGTTTCCTAGATTTTCCTAAATGTGGATCATCTGGATAAGAGATAAGTTTCTTTATCCAAGACTGAGGGATCAGAGTCACATCCTCCAACCTCTCATTATAATAGGTTCATCTCTCATTACAATGTTCATTCTTCTAATTACTTGTTAAACACTTAGAGTTGATTACCACTCTCAGGAACACCCACTATTCTAAGGGTATATAAACATTGAATGGATTCCATGAGGGATCTTTGGCATTCAAGAGGGTCATTGAGCACTTTTATTAATTCTTGCTTGCATCATTAATAAATGATTAATTACCCAGAAACTATGTCTCTCAAAATTTTTCTATGTCACATGTCTACCTCATCTTCCAGATCCCAATGCCAAGGGAAGGTAGGGCCTGGGGATAAAATGAGTGGCAAGAATCTCCAAAAGGAAATCATTTCCATTTCAAATACCTGACATTTTCATGAATTTTGTCTCAATTAGACAAAATTGAATTAGGGTTAGGGTCAATGTCACAATCAAGACTGGAAAACTCAGCAAAATCCTTGAATCATCACTTGTTCTCACCACATATATTGAATCATTTCCCAAATTTTGCCATTTTTAATTCCTAATATAGTTCACATACATATCCTCTCTACTGAAATAAACACAAGCCTAGTTTAGAACCTTACCAACTCCTTACTAGATTATTATACGAGCCTCCTAATTGGTCTTCTTCCCTCAAGTCTTTCACCCCTCTAATTCACCCTCCATACAATTACCAAAGTGATTATTCTTTAGTCTTTGTCTGATCTAAAGGTTATTTCAAACTGTCTGCTGATTAGTTGTTTTTCACCGAAACAAATTAGTATTAAATGGTAGCAATCCCCATGTCTGATTATTTCTAGACTTCTTATAACCACTCTGTTTGTATGCTCACAGAGATAAATTAAATTAATTCTGTCTGAATAATGTCATGGATTCAAAATACTTTATATGAAATTTCAAAAATATTTCTTAGTTGATTTTAACAAAAATGAATTAATTCACCCCCAAATTTTCATAAAAAGTCTTGATGGGAAGTATAGAAGAAAGTAGATGTTCATAGGACAACTTTACTAAAACACAGAATTGCAAAATAAGTTGCTTATATATTTACACAAAAGATAATTGCTATGAAAATTGTGGAAATTACAGGATGGTACAATATAGAGCCATAAGGGCTGTTAGGTATAATCTAGTGTAATCATTCCCATTCTACAGATGCTAAAAATGAGATCTAAAGAAGCTGTGTCTTGATAAAGTCATGAGAGATATTATACCCAGTCACACAGGTAGTATTAGTAACAAAGGCAGGAACTGATCACAAGTGCTTTGACTAAGTGTACAATGATATTTACTTTTACAGTGTATTTCCATATTCTAAATATATTGTTCATGGTGATTGAAATTGGTTTTCCAAAAAAGAGTGATAAATTAGCCTGAATTATTTTTATATTTTATTGGTCATATTCCAATAGTCAACACAAGAGGTAACATGGTGTAGTCAGTCCTTAAAGAGTAATTGACCTTGGTCAAATCATTTAACTTCTTTGTGTCTCAGTTATATAAACTCTATTTGAAGTAGGTTGATCTAGATAATCTCTGAGGCACTTTTTTGCTGCAATATCCAACAATTTCAAAAGTATACTTGTTAGAATCAGAAACAGAGTATGGGGATATAAAACAGAAGGTAATTAAATAGGCCACTCAGGAATCATACCCATAGACCTGGCCTCATTAGCCATGTTCTAACTCACTGAACAAAGCATTCATATACTCAACTTCCTTATATGATTGGATGCCTATAGCATTCAGATAAGTCATCAATTCTTTATGTTTACAGTGTTCTATATACAAGCTTTTGTCATCTCTTAAAAAAAACAAAACAAAACATTATTCATGGGTGTTAGCAGTAAGAAACAGGAAAAAAATATGAGCATATTTTTAGCAATTTAATTCTGCTGTTTGTTTTGAGGAGTGGGAATAATTTTAGTATTCATTCTTCTAAACACTGAATATAGAAACACAAAAGGCTGAAGAAATACAGATCATTTTGTCCTCACCCAAGAAAGAAGATCAAAATTTTTTTTCAACTAGCAGAAGTGAGCAATAGTGGCTCTCAGACCTTGAAGCCTTCTTAGCACTATTAAAATATAGGTGGTTGTAAATGAAGGCAAAGACATGAAAGAGGACTTACAATTAAAATTCAAAAGTTCCCAGAGAACAAAAGTCCTAAAATAACCATATTTGGAAGAATCCTAAAGGAGAGGGCTAGTGCTGGCAAAGAAGCTTAATTCAATCAAGGGTTTAAAAACCCCAAATGAAAAAAAGTCTCATTTCCTCTGTGAAGATCAGCATCATGTCCCTGAAATTTCATAATGATTCATTTGTCTTTTTTTGGCAACATCCAAGTAATGGATCCAAACTTTATCATTATATTGGCTGCTAACTGTTAGGTTAATATCCAAAGTTTCTAAGTCCAGGAGGAAAAATAAATCAAGAAATTTATTCTTAGGCAACTAGGTGGTACAGGGAATAGAGCACTGGCCCTGGAGTCAGGAGGACCTGAGTTCAAATCTGGCCTCAGACACTTGACACACTTACTAGCTGTGTGACTTTGAGCAAGTCACTTAGGCCCTATTGCCTTCCAAAAAAATCTATTCTCTTCACCCCCTCACAGTTTCTGCTGAGAAAGAAAGGGGAAATGGACTTATTTTCATTTTTTCCTACTCTTCATGCTGTAGGTGCCCATCTGTGTTCAGAAAAGAGCATGTCAATATTCTATGTGGGAAGAAATTAAAAAAAACTATTTTGATAAAGAAATATAATTATTGCAAGACTAGATTTCAAGAAAATTGACTTAGGAACACAGACTAAGAATTTTCTCTTATACAGTGATTTGGGGATTTATTATTATTATTACCAACACTACTATCACCGTTAACATCATTATCATCATAGGGGTGGCCAGGTAGCACAGTGAGTGAGAACACTGGCTCCAGTGTCAGGATGACCTGGGGATCAAATCTGGGCTCAGATACTTAGCACCACAACCAGAAATAACTGGCCATGTAACCTTGAGCAAGTTACTTAACCCTGATTGCTTTAAAAAAATATCATCATCATAATTATTATTGTTGTTGCTGTCTTTAAGAATAATTATAATAATACCAACAATAATTGCATGGTCAAAATTGTTCTGTAATTTCAGTGATGTTTAACTTTTGTGACCCCATTTGGGGTTTTCTTGGAAAAGATGCTCCAGTGGTTTGCCATTTCTTTCTCCAGTTCATTTTATAAATAAAGAAACTGAGGCAAACAGGGTTAAATGAATTGTGCAAGGTCACACAGCCAATAAATGTTTGAGGCTGAATTTGAACTCAGGTATTCCTATCTCTAAGTGTAATGCTCTATCCACTGAGTCACCTAGTGGTAAAAATAGTCTCAGTTATTCTGTTCTCTACCACTTCGGTATTTCTAGTCATGGTTATTTATTAAAGTAAGATTACATCATAGGATTTTCTGCTTCTTCCTTTAATTCCAAGCAAGTGAAGAATAATTGCAATCCTTTGAAATTTATTTTGTTAAACTTAAAAATAAACACTTTTAAACTCAATTTGTCTTGAAAAAGAAAAAAAAATAGGACTTACTTTGTCTTTTACAGTGGATGAGTAGTGCACTAGTCTTCATGATTTGTTTGTGTATTACATCTTTAAAGTCATTTCAACACCATTTAAGTTACAAAAGACAACTCCTGTTTTATAAAGTCATTAGAGAGAAAATATTTGAGCTGATTGGGGGAGGGGATTAATGAATCAGAGATGATTTCTAATATAATTTGTCTTTTTCAATGTTTACACAAATCTTTTAGGAGTAAATGTGCATTGATTCTTTTTGCGACCAACCTATATAATATTTTTCATTTGATCTAAAAGTCAGAATCTGCAACATCATAATCCTGGAGATCAGAATATTTTAAGTTTATTTTCTGACTGACAATCTGGCCTACAGAAGACCAAGAAAGACATATACTTTCTTCCTCTTGATGTGGAGACAGTGGATATCCACTGTGTAGTAACCAAAGATCTAATTGTTGTAAATGTTGTTTCGTTTAACTGCTTTCCTTTGTTGCAAGTGAGGGCTTTGGAAGAGGACGGGTAATTTGGTATGTGGCCATGGCTTAAAAAACAAGCAAACAAACAAAATCAATAAAACATTTTAAAGATGTAATGCACAAACAGACCTTCCTTTATATGAAAACTGCATTATTTTGTAATAAGTCAATAAGTACCAACATGGTAAAGAAAAAAGTAGATTACTTTAGAATCTTAACAAATAAATAAATGAGTGAATGAATGAATGAAGATATAGGCAAATGAAATACAAACCAAATCATTGTAAGTTCTAAAGCTGTGCAATTAAGCAAAGATATGAGTAGTAGTGGCATAAACATGTCTACAATCTATTTGTGGTATTTGATGATAATTTACTGCCTCCTTTCACCCCCATTAAATAGTAGAGCACTATGATCTGATCTCTGGAAATGGGCCGCTGACTACACAGCTGTGTGGACAATCAGTCTTTTTAGTGTGAGCAAAGGATATATTAAAATTTACTTTATGGTCTTATTCTGGACAATTCCATTTGGGAGATCTTGGATTATAGGCAGCAGGTTCCTAACATTAATAATTCATCTAACACATCTACTTAAAGGCAAGATGCCAAACTTAAAATAGTCTGAGACCTTAGCTCATCATTAGCTGAATGCACATGAACATGCAAAACTTGAATATCCCTGAGGGGTTTCAAATTGCTAAATAAAACATTCTGGGTTGGATGCATTTTATAACTTTTATACTAAAGGTAATTGCATCCATATAAAATTAAGCTGCACAGTATTTTCATGTTCATTGGGCAATTAAGATGGATAATCAAATCTCACCTTTAGCTTTGAGTCCTGAGGGTTATTTACATCATAGAAACCATATGAATTAAAACAGGGGAAATTAATGTGTTTGTATTTCATTTGTGTCTTCACCTTTTTTTTAAATGAAATTGCAGAAAAAAACAAATAAAATTGAAATAATCATTGATTTTTCTGGGTATTTCTAAACACATGAGCAAAATACATTTAATTCTTCCATTTTTATCAGCATGTTCAGTATTATACAGACATAGAATTGACTTTATAATTCCAAGTTGAATGTATAATGTGAACTATTCACTTGCTTTCTGATCTCAGACATCATTAGTATCTTCACCAAATGGCATCTTAATCAAATAACTGATACTACTATTTTGGAAGATAGTTTTCTGAACACTTCTATTATTCCTTCATTTCATTCCCTCATTCCTTCTATTCTTTCCTTCATTTCATTCCAATGCATTAGACACTAAATGGTGTTTTATGGAAGTTCAATTCAGCAAATATTTTAAAAATACACACTGAAAATATTTCATTTTTTAAACATAGTGCTCACCTTTACTTCCTCCATGACTGACATTCTCTCTCTCTCTCTCTCTCTCTCTCTCTCTCTCTCTCTCTCTGTCTGTCTCTCTCTCTCTCTGTCTCTCATTCTTAGTCTCAATCTTGATCTCCCCTGCCCCCGACCCCTGCCCCAACTGTAGATATCTTAGAAAAAATTTTTCATTGAAAAATTGGATTAAATGTTTAAATTGAGGAGCTTTAACAATGAAAGGAAAATTAGATGAATGTTTTTGGTGAGATAAAAGGACAATATAATCTATCTGTTCAGTGAGTCATTTGTACCTGAATATGGTCATTCCAGAGGTTGTATGCAAGATTCTGATAGTTTACTTAACTTTTTCTTAACTTCTCTTCTCCTTGAATTGCAAACACAATTTAAGAAAACAAATTGTATGCATTTTGCAAAAGGATCATATTAAATGAAATCTGTTAATATTCCATTTAATTTAAATATCTATTGTAATGGAGATCCATTTTAAGTACATTTCTATCTCATTGAAAGGCAGCTGCATAAATGATAATGAATAAAGACCTGTCCTGGAATCCAGGAGAGCCTATATTCAAAACTTGCCTCTAACATATATACCACATGAATTTAGGTATCTCACTTGCCTCCTCTGTACTTTAGACATCTTTCCAAGACATCAAGTTTCAGAGTAGTTTTATCTCACATTACTGTAGGGAGTCTCTTCATCCAAGAGTTCCTGATACCACAAACAACACAGTTTTACTTCCATTCCAATCTTTTTGGAGATATAATTTCTTACTGTCAGAGAAAGTTATATCACATAAATCTC
The DNA here is from genome assembly GCF_028583685.1 of Petaurus breviceps papuanus. Taxonomy (NCBI): domain Eukaryota; kingdom Metazoa; phylum Chordata; class Mammalia; order Diprotodontia; family Petauridae; genus Petaurus; species Petaurus breviceps. Next base: position 43,177,820 of record NW_027185809.1, read on the forward strand.
CACCCCCTCCACACAAATGGGTTTTAAAAAACTGATACTTCTTCAACTAAGATATGGAAAGCAACATCCAAATTTAGTATATCAAAGATCAAGTGAGAGGTTCTGCTCAGAAACAGAAATGTGGCTGAAAAAGTATATGTCAGCAGTGTGTGAATAATAATATGCTAATATTTAAGTAGTATTTTTGCTTTATAAAGTGCTTATCTCAAAATCTTGTGAGAGAGTTAGAAAAAGTATTGTTAACCCAAATTTAGATGGAGAAACTGACCTTCAGAAAAGCTGAATGACTTCATAACAGTCAACAAGCTTAGTACTTGGCAAAATTGGCATTTTAGAAGAGCAACGAGCCTACTCTACTGTAGCTCATTTAGATTTAAAGACTTTCATAAAAGAGTCAGACTAGCCAATGGTGCTAAATGTAGCTATGCTTTATTATAGTATATTTTAACTCAGAGAAAGGAAGGTATAAGATCAAACTTGAGACATGGGAGGCAAGGGAAGCAAGCTTAAGGGCAAGGGGCAGATCTGAGTGTTTTATAACTACCTCTAAGTATGATGACCACAGGAGGAAGGCATTTTACAATAGACCTATAAAAAACATCCATTATTACATGGCTTGCCCAAGTTAAATCAAGCTCTCATCACTTGTGTAAGTTTCATATGTGGATACCTTAGCTTTTAATTTACAGATCAGGAAAACTATTAATTAGTCAAGTGTCATGGACTTTACATTCTCTCTCTCTCTCTCTCTCTCTCTCTCTCTCTCTCTCTCTCTCTCTCTCTCTCTCTCTCATAATCTCTACAGGACATATTTAATTAGACTGTCACTTCTGATGTCACAGTAACAGAAATGCTGGAGAGTAACATGACTCTTTCAGCTCTATCAATAATGGGCAATTGAAATCCACAGCATGGAAAAATTATAATATGGAATTTTACAAATATATACAATTCTACCCAAATAGTCAATACAGGGAATGAGGGCATGTCTAATACAGATGAAGCCTTTGAGGCACAAGCCTTATGGATTTTTAAGAGCACTGAAAATCCAGAGGTAGTATTTTTCTTCTGTTCAGCAAAGTTGCCAATCTTTGTTTTGTAGTCTGGTAAACCATGGTGCCTTGCTCTTTTCTGTTACCATCTAAACAAAAGAATAAATGGACTGATATTAAGTTATCAAGGAACAAAGGGCATGGACAACACAACTCTTCACAAAACTGACACTTGAGAAATTTTCTTTTAAAAATAATTTATTTTTTAAATTATTAAGCATTTATTTTTTCCTTCCCTCCCTTCTCCCCCCTCACCATCTGAACAAAAACAAAGGGGAATAAAAACGCTGTAATTAATATGCATGGTCCAGTTAACCAAATTTCCATACTGGCCATATCCAAAAATGTGTCTCATTCTGTGTGTTCAGTCCATCAGCTATTTATCAGATGTACAATAGTATTTTTCATCTTCTGTCCACTAGAATCATGGTTTGACATTACATTAATTAGAATTCTGAAATCATTTGAATTTTTTATCTCTTAATAAGATTGGGAGTTTTCAAATCAGCATAAAAGTTAATTCCCAAACATTGATAGCTTTTATTTTCTCATGCATACCCCTACGAACTGATGCTGAGTGAGAAGAGCAGAACCAGGAGAAACCTGTACATAATTACAGACACAACATATGTGTGATGACCAACTTTGATGGACTGGACTCTTCTTAGCAATGCAGAAAAATTATATATGACAACTCCAAAAGTTTCATGATGGAGACAGATGTCTACATTCAGAGAAAGAACTAGGAAGAACAGTTTGAATACAGATGGAAACAAATTACCTGCTCTCTTTCTTTTTCTTGTTTGGTTTTGTTTCCTCTTCCCCATTGTTCATTCCATCCATTACGTTCCTTCTTTATAACCTGACTAATGTCTAATGTGGAAGTATCTGCAGATCCTAAATTTGATTGCATGCTGCCATGGGGAGTGGGGGGGGGAGGAGAGGAAGAGCGAGAAAATTTGAAACTCAAGGGATTGTGGAACTGAATCTTGTAAACTAAAAGTGAACAAAAAATTAATAAAGATAAAAAAGAAAGCAAAAAAAAGAATAACAACTCATTTTACTTCCTAGAATATCCTTGGCAGTGTGATTTTTATAAAAAGAGCAAAGGTCTTTGTGAGTTTTTTCTGCTTTATCACTTGGTTATATAGATGTGTGCTGGGAGTGGCATAACATGATGGATAACGTGGTCATATTCCTTCAAGAGAAAGAATTCTACCTGGCCTCATCAAGCCCCCTTAAAAATCCAGGGAGATCAATGATTACGTAAACTACACTTCCTGTTCCTGTTAGTAAATGAATGTAACCTCACAGCTATACAGTAACAAGAACTTCTGGGGGGCGGGATGGAAGGAAAAAAATAAAAGAAATTCTGTTATAAAAAGCTTCTCTTTAACATTATAGTTTCAGAGGCAGGCAGCAGATGTGGTTATGTAGTTACCCCAAAACATCTTGACTTTGGTTTTCCTGAAGTGTATGAGAAGGAATTTTTTTTTAATACATCCTTCCAGGTCATTCATTGACAGATTGTGGGAAGTTGACAATGGTCTGTAGTTTTCTTTTTCTGTATTCCTCTTTTATGCTTTAATTAGGGTTGACCTGATTAGATGAATTATATAGTTTATGGAGTGAGGAACATGTTCTATCATACTGAGGAAGTTAGACTAGTGAAGTGGAAAGAGGATTACGTTGAGAATCAGAAAACCTAGTGTGGTATTGGGGAAAGAGCTCTGACCTTGGAATGAGGAAAACTTGGGTCCAAATCCTGTCTTTAAGATTTACTAGCTGTATGGTCCTAGGCAAATCACTTAACATCTCTGATACTGTTTCCTCCACTCTAAAATGAGAAGATAGATTCAATGACCCCTATGATCCCTTTCAGCTCTAAAACCATAAAATTCTTATATACATCCTGACTCTGAATCTCTCTACTATGCATTTTTTAAAAGTAGCTTAATCTTTGGAGTCCTTGGGTCCCATTATGGAGGGGTATCCAAAGTCCAAAGTTTTCTGGGGTTCCTCTGGAATGTTTCATTCCTTGAATGAGATATTTCTAGTAAAGATGTACACACAATATGAGAAATGGGAGACAGGAAAGGAATAATCATTTATACAGCACCTACTATTTTCTAGGTTCTATGTTAATCATGTTTTTTTACAAATATAATCTAATTTAATCCTCTTAACAACCCTGGGAAGTAGTTGCTCTTATTATCCTTATTTTACAGTTAAGGAAATTGAGGTAATAAGAGGTTGATTAATTAGATTACAGTCTTATAACTAGTAAGGGTCAGATATATTTGTCTGCCCATCATTTACATTTAATCACTTAAGAATAAAGATGAGAGGGGGTGGCTGGGTGGTGCAGTGAGTAGAGCACTGGCCCTGGACTCAGGAGGACCTGAGTTCAAATCCAGCCTCAGACACAACACAAAAATAAGCCATGTGACCTTTGGCAAGTCACTTAACCTCAACTGCCCCTCCAAAAGAGAAAAAAAAAAAGAATTTTGGGGGCGTCCAGGTAGCACAGCGAGTAAGAGCACCGGCTCCAGTGTTGAGAACACCTGGAGATCGAATCCCGGGCTCAGACACTTAGCACCCACCCAGAAACACCTGGCCATGTAACCATGAGCAAGTTACTTAACCCCAATTGCTTAGGGGCGGCCAGGTGGCTCAGCGAGTAAGAGCATCGGCTCTAGTGTCAGGATGACCTGGATCAAATCCAGGCTCAGATACTCAGCACCACACCCAGAAATAATAACTGGCCGTGTAACCTTGAGCAAGTTACTTAACCCCAATTGCTTTAAAAAGAATAAAGATGAGAAACTTTTGAGAAAGTGAAAAGGAGAATACTTTAGAGTAAACCAACTCATGACTTTTTTTTTTTTTTTTTTTTTTTTGCCTTTTTGGAGGAGGGAAGGCCGGGCAATTGGGGTTAAATGACTTGCCTAAGGTCAAATGGCTAGTGTTACATGTCTGACATCAGATTTGAACTCAGGTCCTCTTGATTCAGAGCTGGTTCTCTATTCACTGCGCCACCTAGCTACCCCAAACTCATGACTTCTTAAAATAGCAGTACTAAGCTAAGACATTTGAATTCCCTTATTAAAGTGGGCTTTGGCATTCAAACAAACTGCAACCTTGTAGTAATAAAATCAGTATTCCAGTGAGCAGCAAAGGACAGAAGTTTAACTTTAAAATAACAAAAGCCTTTGCCAAAACATACTAATTCACTGGTACTGTAAAATGGTCTTAGCAGAGTAGACTTCATATAGCTGTGGAAAGAGTGATGGTGTAGTAATTGATCCAATAATGATATCCAGAGAGCACTATGTTGGTAATATAACACCTTAGCTTTAATGCCTCAAGATACTGTGTGGTCTCAGCATTGTAGTCAACAGAGTTGAAGCTGAAAACAAGACAACATGGACCAAAGGCTGAATAACAACTAACAAATGCATTATTCCTCAATTCTTGTCCTAACTCACCTATTTCTGGGGAATTCTGAGTAACTATGTGAGGTGATTGTGAACAAAGAACAACGCAATGAAATAAATAATAGTATTTCCTGTGTGACCTGGGCAAGTTGCTTAACCCTGTTTTTCTCACTTACCTCATTTACAAATTGAGTGGGAGAAGGAAATTGCAAACCATTCCAGTATCTTTGCCAAGAAAATCCCAGATGGGTCACGAAGAGTCAAATATGACCGAACAACAAAATCCATTGTCAATCATTTGCTTATATATCTGTGGTTCCTTCCAGTCCATTGACAGATGGTGGTTAGTGAAGAGTGGTCTATAGTAGAAATCTTAAGCTTTCTTCTTATAGTACCTTTCTCTCTCTCTCTCTCTCTCTCTCTCTCTCTCTCTCTCTCTTTCTCTCTCTCTCTCTGTCTCTCTTTGTCTCTGGCTCTCTCTGGCTCTGTCTGTCTCTGTCTGTCTCTGTCTCTCTCTCTCTCTGTCTGTCTCTCTCTCTTTCTCTGGACTTCCAGATTTGTTGCAGAGAGAAGACCAGACCAACAATCTTTGGATAGGAAGTCATTAGCAGTCTGGAATTTGAGGAAAAATTTCATCTAGGACATGAATTTGACCTGCTTTTTGCTGGAAAGCAGGGATCTCAAGTGGTAGACATACAGAAGTAGAACAATTTGTGACACCCATATGAGAAATGTTATTGTTTTTGTTTTCAAAGAAGAATAACATAGAATAGTGAGTCTCATGAATTGGATAAGTTGGAATCAACTAGATTAAGAGCTAATGTCTGAATTTACTTCACTCATTTCCATGCATAATCTCCTCAGATTGCCATGAAAAATGTGTGTACAATGGCCAGCATGCTGTCTGGCTATTCTCAAGCCCTCAATTCTGTAGTGATGGCCATTCCATGATGATACCATAGTTAGAACCTAGATACTGCTTGGGTTCATATTCAAAAGTGATTAAACTATGTAAATTGTCTAATCTAAAGTCAGACTGGAATCTTGCTGATTTTATCGAAGGATTAGCTATATCTATCTGAGTTTTATCCAAAAAATAATAGAAATGCAGACATATTTCCATGTAAAGAATTTAAAGAAGGAACTTATAATTAGAAGAAAAATTAGAAATAAGTAAGTAGATCTTCAGTGGAATAATATGGGAAATGATGTAATTTAAAAATGACAGCTTTGCCCCAACTCAGAAAGTTGAAGTGGCTTTCCATCCTTCTCCCAAACTGGAAGAATTCAGTTATCAACAAACTTCGCATAGGAGTCAGGTGAAAATGGACTTTTATTTTCAAGAATGCATATAAGATAGATCTATTCAAACAAAAAATTCAATAAACATTCAATAGCATACTTTAGGTTTTGGGCCTCATGGTTTACTAGACATGGACATTAGCTTGATAACTAACTTATTAAAAATGTTTGATTAATAAATTAAAAAGCTCTTTGACTTATAAAGTTGATTGAAACTAATTTTATGTTTATATCTAATAATAAAAATAATAATTATCATTATTAATAATAATAACTCTATTTTATAGATGAAGAAATTCATCATCATAGTTGTTAAATTACAGTTTTCAAGATGGCAACAATAATTTCTTATTTAAATTTTCTTCACTCTCAGAACTTAGATTAATGATTTTCACATAGTGGGACCTTAATACATTTTTTATTTAATTAGATTTTTTAAAATTTACTAAAGTCTCATGGAGAGGAATGAAAAAATAGTTCTTCTGAATTCATGTCCTTTTCTCTATTAAGTGTCTACCACATGCCTCCTCTGATTCTCTCAGTGACTTTTGTCTATCTTCTGCCATGAAGACTGATACACACCTATAAGTTGCTTCCTCACAGAAGGGCAGACTTAATATGGATAGACATATGTGTACAAATGATATAAATATTTTTGTATAGGTATAGCTATATAGTTGTATAGATTAAACAGCTGAATAGCTATACATAACTATATATAGATATAGGTATTATATTTATAGTGTTAGGAAGATAGCTGTAAATATAACTGTATAAATACAGCTTTACATATAATATATATACATGTATATATTTACCCATGCATAGATAGATAGACAGAGATAGAGAGATAAACACAGGTATAGCTACATATTCACAAATATGTATGTACAAATAGAGGTAACTAGGTAGCTCAGTGTATAACAAAGTTGAACCTGGAGTAAGGAAGATCTGATTTCAAATTTGTCCTCACACACTTATAAGCTGTGTGACCCTGGGAAAGTCACTTGACCTTTGCTTTCAAACACTGGAGAAGGAAATAACAAACCTCTCCAGCATCTTTGCCCAGAAAAACCCAGGGACATCATTGGTGTGCTATGATCAATGAAGTCACAAAGAGCTGGATATGACTAAACAACAAAAATGGGCATAAATATAGGAATGGATATAGATACAGGTATAGATATAGCTTTATAAATAAAAGTATAGAGATAGAAATATATGGTATAGTTATAAATAAAACTGCATGGGTATCGGTATAAATCTGGATAAAACTATATAAAGATATAAATATAGATATATTTAAGGCAGATTTAATACATTTTATTATAAATAAAAATAAAGCATATATATATATATGTATGTATGTATTTTTTTTTACTTTTGGAGGGCAATTGAGGTTAAGTAACTTGCCCAAGGTTACATGGCTAGGTTTTTTTGTGTGGGTGTTAAGTGTCTGAGGCCAGAACCGAACTCATGTCCTCCTGAACCCGGGGCTGGAGCACTGCTCCACCTAGCCACCCAAGCCTATTTATTTTTAACAGGCCAGTAGGAACTCGACCTATGATTTCATTGATATAAAGAACTCCCAGATGCACAAACACATCTACCAATCTAAGTTGGGATCTACTCATCAATTAAAATCTGAGAGAATGTCTGAGAACACTGAGAGGTTAATTGACTTAACAAATGTCACCCAGCCAGTTCATATAAAAGGTGGGACTCAAAACTATGTATTACTGGTTGTAAAGTGGGATTTCTATGTATTTATTTTACCACAACATCTCTGATTTAATAGAATAATTATATAAATATAAGGTCATTTATGGTACTAGAGAATAATACTTTGAGTATAAGAATTAGTTTTTAAGCAATCTCAGTTAAATGACTTTCACTATCCTATTATTCATTAAAATTTTTAAATTTGAATTTTCTTAGCATGATTCTGAAGTTCACCTGGCAGGATAAGGTACCAGATACTGAAGTCCTTTCTTGAGCTAAACTGCCAAGCATTCAAATTCTTCTTCAGAGAGCTTAATTCCCATGGGCTGGTATTTCGCCAATGCGATACCCACAGCAGCTGCTACAAACTCTTAGGCATATTCCCAGGTTTGACTTGCAAGATATAATGACTCTCTTCCTTTAAGATGAAGCCAAGACATTTATTCAAACACCAGTAAGCCAAATCCATCATAGTAACAAAGTAGTCTATACACATTGCCAACGCAAAGAGCATCAAAACTTCAAGAGTTCTTTTTAAGAAAAAATCCATGCAGGTCACCAATGCAGGAAACATAAACATCCCCAAGCCTTCCCTGTTAGGCCTCCCCACAAACAAGTTCCCCCAGACAAAAATCTTCCCTCTCATTCACACTAGATGGTCAGTTCTGCTTGCCTGCTCCCTCTCTCTCCCAGCTCCGTTTCACTCTGACTTCTTGCTCTACCTTTCCTGTTTCACCTGTTCAGCAAGCTCCTCCCATGACAGGTTCATGTGACTGAGGCTTCCATGTGACTTAGGCTCAAACCAGGTCATATAAGCCTATTAATGGGAAAGAAGATCTTCCCATTCCATGAGCAATACATTAACAAAACAGCTAGCCACATTGTTGGATGCAAAACATATGCTTGTGAAGAAGACTATTTTATGGAGAACTCACACAGGGCAAGAGTTCACATGGTGGTCAGAAGAAGCACATACTGGTCAGAAGAAGTGACAAAACATTGCTCTCCAAAATCCCTTTTAAAAACTTTGGAATTGATTATGTGATATGGGAGATACTGTCACAAGACCACACAGCATGGTGTGCCCCCATTAGAGAAGATCCTGTGCTCTACGAGCAAAGCAGAATTGAAACAGCTCAAAGGAAACTCAGGATGCACAAATTTACAGTATCCACCCCAAATATTCACATGGGCTATTTGCGCCTGACATTCTGAGCTCTTATTGGTCTTATCAGCCACAGTCAGATACATTAAAACTTGACTCTAGCATAATGATGTCATTGTTGGTCCTCTTTGAGAATGAAAGACAATAACCACCAGTTAGAATCCCTACTAACTGCTCTGGGTCCCATTTCTGCACATACTTTAAGTGATTTTTTTTTTTTTGCTTTGTGGAGGGCAGTTGGGGTTAAGTGATTTGCCCAAGGTCACACAGCTAGTTTGTGCGTGTGTGTGTGTGTGTGTGTGTGTGTGTGTGTGTGTGTGTTAAGTGTCTGAGTCCAGATTTGAACTCAGGTACTCCTGACTCTAGGGCCGGTGCTCTATTCACTGTGCCACCTAGCAGCCCGTTTTTTTGTTTGTTTCTTTTCTTTTTTTTCTGAACTTACTTTAAAAATAATTATAGGTAGGCAGGTACAGTCTGTATTATACACTGACCATATAAATTGATCTCTTCAGATAATTCTACTTTCTCTTCCTTGTCAAAATTTCTTCCTTTTTTTGTTTTCAGAATTTCAGTCTTGATAATTTTGCTATCCTTCCTTAGAGAATTTGGAACATGGGATTCTACCAATTTGTAACTATTGAGAATATTAAAAAGACTGAGATTCCATGAAGTTCTTACTTGATGACCATATTTTAGAAGTGAAGGTAGATGCCATGGTCTTATTTAACAAGGCTGCTTTTGAAAGCAGATTAGCATCTTGATCTTTAATCTCAAATCACCACAAACTAATTCTACTTAAAGGGTTATTTAACTAATTACTTCACTTACTCTAGAACAATTCTGAATGTTTCACACACACACATACACACACACACACACATACACACACACACACCTCCTGGGGGGTTCCAGAGTTTAAACTTTCAACACTGAGTTGCTCACTGACTTTGGAGATCACATGCAAGGGAGAAACTCCATCCTCTAGTTATGGGTAAGAATCCAGCAGATGGGCATAAGGCTTAAGAAGTCCTATCCCCCAGGCTGAATAACATCTGAAAGACAATTTTGAATGTACTAGCACCACTCATTTGTGGTAATATCTTGAGTTCCTGATCAACCATGTACTGCTAAATCTTTGGTTTGTTTCTCATTTAAATGATGTTTATCCCCATGGCCATGATAAGTGGTTTAAGAGAATTGTTTCACCATTTTAACAATCAGAACTTCAGTTTCTCATTTAGCATTAAATCCATACAGACCAATCAGAAAGTGATTGACATTCTTGCCTGTGATCCAAAGCTACTAAACCAGATGTTTCAACTCTTCCATTGCCAGGACTGAACATCTTTTTATGACCACTTGTCAAGTCTGTCAATTGAGAAATCACTGATGTTTAGATAGGAAAATGCAACTAGCTTGACTTCAGTCAATCTCTAGCATAATTCTCAAATTTGCAATAACTCTGAACTCAAAATGAAAATCACTTGAAGCTTTCCCTGAAATAGTTGCTGGTGTCAGAGACTACTTCTTGGTCTGCAATGATATATTCCTTGAATTTTTGTTGAAATTTAATATCCTTTATGTGAGAGAACATCTTGGTGGGCTTTCAGGTATACTGAAAGGTTTTACAGATTTCTCATGCAGTTAGAGGACTATAAACATTCATTTATGTAATTTAACACTGACTAAATCATGTCCCACTAAAATGTTAAAATATAAAAACAACATTGGGCTTTTTTCTGTCAATTGAAAAAGGTGAAGAGATTTTGTTGAATTTTTTTTCTTCAGCAAGAAAAGTATAAACATTTACAATTACTGTTGATCAATGTCTATCTTATGCATTTGAAAGTGACAGGCTTTCAGGTGTTGTGTAGGGTGGTTAGAAAATATTAGATTTATGGAGTCATACTTCATTTGACACAGTAGATAGATCACCATTTGGAGTCCTGGGACCTAGGTTCAAATCTCAGCATTTACATTTACTACATGTTTTCCTTGATTCGGTCATTCCATTTCTCTGTTTTTCATTATAAAATGAATTGATATTATTAGATAATCTTTATCTCTGTCATCCTTTCCAGCTCTATGAAAGCAAAGAACTTCTTCACCATTTGAAGACTGATGGTAGTCTAAAATCACCTTCAAGAGATGTATATTTCAATCTGTCATAACTATGTAAAATTAGGATCATACTAAGTCATAGATCAGGACAGCTAGGTAAGACAGTAGGTTGAGTGGTCGACTTGACATCAGGAAGACATTTTCCTGAGTTCAAATCTGACCTCAGACACTTGGAAACTGTTGTGACCCTGGGGAAGTCACTTAACTTGTTTGTATCAGTTCCTCATCTGTAAAATGAGCTAGAGAAGGTAATGGCAAACCACTCCCATATCTTTGCCAAGAAAAACCCAAATGAGATTAAAAAAATGTTGGATGTCACTGAAACTACTGAAGAACAACAAAAGCAATAGTCATAGACAGAGATCATTTGGAATTCTGATTTTATAATACTACCCAGAAATTGCCAGCTAACTACTCTGTGGATACAGATGAATATGCATTCATCCAGGGATGGTTTTTTAATTTGTTCAAATGACCCACAGATTTTTTTGCCCCTAGAATTTGTATTCCTGTGAATTTTCAGTGTTTAGGGGAAAATGCTTTCAGGACACATAGAGATAAGTGAGAAGTGAGAAAAATACTTTGATTAGATGTTATACACACACACATATATACATATATCTGTGTGTATGTGTGTAACTTAAGCAACTACTAACAAAAGACAAGAGGGTAAAATGGCACTACGTTAAGAATTATTTCTTGAAACTGAACTCAGCCTAGGGTTATTGGTTCTTCAGCATCATATCTATCTGTTGACTTTATGTCCACGATTGTGAATATATGGGCCACATTTAAAGATGCATTGGGACATAGGTTAGAAAATGTGAAGTAAATATTCCACTTTAAACCCTAGTTCTGTCTTATTACATGAATGAGAAAAAGTATTCTACCTCTTCCACATAATAAACTTTCAAATACTTAAAGATAGTTATCATGTCCTCTTTAGGTCTTCACTTCTCTTGGTTAAACATCTCTAGCTTCTTTAAATATTATTATTATTAGGATAGGATTTTGAAATCTTTTATCATGTTGATTGAATTCTTCTGGAATGACTTCATTTTGTCAACATTGATGACAGAAAGCTGAAAGAGGAACATTATAAATTGAATTACAGAATTGGTATTAAAAGTGGAAAAAAATCTTGATATACTAGAAGCTTATTCTAAACCCAACAATATTAAGGTGAATAGGATAAAGACAAATCCTGTATTTAAGTTAAAAACTACAACACAAATACACAAAGTATTGGATATAGAAAACTCGTTTTGACAAAAGTTCATTTGTAACCAATCTGGATATTTTGACTGACCAAAAACACAATAGTGTCTTTAAACACCTAGTGTCATGGAAGACTGCACTAAGAGAAATATAGTATTGAGAAAGAAATTTTATTTTACTTCATATAGGTCAGTCCAATCTTGAAGCTTTATATCCTTTGGTGAGGGTTACAATTTAAGAGGAACTTTGACAAAATAGAATGCATTCAGAATCAAGTGACCAAGATGTTAGAACCTGATAAATCCATGTTATGTGATGAAAAGTTGCCAAAATTGTAGATTAGAATAGTCAACAAGGTGGCATCATAGTTATATCTTGCTATCTTGGTATGGTGTAGATAATTGTCCAAAAGAGGACAATCATGATGGTGAAAGGTCTTGAGTTTATGACAGATAAGCATAAATTTTGTGAAGCAGACATGATTAGCTTAGAGAAAAGACTCAGGAAGGACATTATTTCTATGTTAAATTACTTTAAGTAACATCAGTTCATAGGATATATTAGATTCATTCTGCTTGGCCCTAGAAGACTTCACCAGAAACAATGGGTAGAAGTTGCTAGGCTGTCAATTTAGGCTTTATGTAAAAACAAACAACAAAAAATGCTTCTTATTTGTTACAGCTATTAAAAAATGGAATGGAAAGATGGGGAGAAAATCTGTGACTTACTTCTACTAAACTTTTAAAGATCAACTAATTCCAATATTAATTTTTTTTGAATAACAGGTAAAGAAGGAGTCCTATCAAACTTCTTTTATGAAAGAAATATGTTACTGATCCCTCAACTATGAAGATCTACCCATCCATCCATCCATCCATCCATCCATCCATCCATCCATCCATCCATCCATCTATCTATCTATCATCTATCTATCTATCTCATTCATGAATATGGATGAAAAAATCCTAAATAAAATACTAGGCAGAAGAATGCAGTATATTATAATCGTTATATATTGTGACCAAGTGGGATTTATACCAGGAAGGCAGGGATGGTTCAACATAACGAAAACTATTAACATAATTGATGATGTAAATAACAAAAAATTATATGATTATATCAGTTGAAGAGAAAAAAAACTTTTGGCAAAATATAATACTCATTCCTATTAAAAACATAAACACTAGTGGCAACTCGGTAGCACAGGGGAGCACCAGACCTGGAATCGAGGAATCAGTAGAACCTGAGATCAAATGTGACCTCAGACCCTTAACATGTACTAGTCATGTGACCTTGGACACGTCACTTAATCCCAATTGACTTCCCCCTCCAAAAAGCAAAAAATAACAATGAAATAAAAATAAAAACAAAACAAATAAAAAAGCATGAACACTAAAAACAGAAATAAGTATATTTTTCCTTGAAATGATAAGTAATATCAACTTAAACTATCAAAAAGTCTTATTTTTAATCAGGATAAGTAAGAACCTCCTTAATAAGATCAGGAGTGAAACAACGGTTCTCATTATTCACTATTGTCTTAGAGATGCTAGCAATAACAAAAGCAATTGAAGGAATCACATTGGGTAATGAGTTAATAAAACTCTGTTTTTACAGAACATATGATGATATACTCAGAGAAGCCTATACATTCAATTAAAAACTAATTGAAAAAATTAATAATTTTAGCAAAGTAGCAGGATATAAAATAAACATAGCGTATCAACATTTCTATATATCACTAAATAAACTCTGCAATGAGAGATATTAAGAGATACCCCATTTAAAATAATTGTAGATGGTATAAAATGCCTGGGAGCATACTTACCAAAACAAACTCAGGAACTATATGAACAGAATTTTGCAGCACTTTTTATACAAAGTCAGATTTAAAGAATTGGAGAACTATGAATTGTTCATGGGTGGCCAGAGTCAATATAATGATCTGACAATTTTACCTAAACTAATACATATTTTTTCACTTCCATCTCAAATAAATGAGGAAAAATTATTTTATTGAGCTAGAAAAAATATTAAAATTAATTTGGGAAAAAAGTTAAGAATATCAAAGGAATTAATTTAAAAATATATGAATGAAGGAGGTTTGGCAGTAACAGATCTTAAACTATATTATAAGGTAGCAGTTATCAAAATGATCTGGTACTGGCTAAGAAATAGAAAGGTACATCAGTTGAACAGAGTAGACATACAATACACATCAGCAAATGTTTGACACATCAGTATGTTTGAAAATGTAATAAATGTTCAAGATTTTGCTATAAGAGTTCATTATTTGACTAAAAAATGAGAAAGTTGGGAAGCAACTGAAAAGAAAGTAGGTGTAGACCAATATGCTGCACCATTTAATAAAGAAAAGGGAAAATCTGATATATGACCTAGATGTAAAGGTAGATAGCACAAGAAAATTAGAAGAATATGGAACATATTACCTATCATACTTATGCATAGGAGATATGTGAATAAACAAAAGAGAGAGCATTATGAGGTGTAAAATGGAAAATTTAGATTGCATTAAATTAAAATGGTTTTGAGGGCATGGAGGACTTGCTCAAACTCCCCAAACCCCTCCAAATATGGGTGAAAATAATTCTAAACAAATTCTAGAGCAGCAGAACACACAAAATGACAGAGTGGAACAAATCGCCAGCCCAAGACAACCAGTAAGTTCAATAGGAAATTGAACTTCTCTTTTACCTGGCTGAGAGAAGAATGCAGTCCAGTGCAGGCAATGCCAGCATAGACTGGGCTGGCATAGGCCTTAGGGGACAGGATCACTGGCAGCTGTGGAAGTTTTCAGACGTTTTAACCTGAAAATGCCAAAGACAACTTAGAAGATAAATAGAAAGGTCTGTCAAACCTGGGTGAGAGAGGAATATAGTCTAGCAGCAGTGGCAATGGTTGCCTCCAGAGCTTTTGGTCCAAAGATGGTGGGGGAAGGGGGGAGTGGCTGATCAGGGTGGGATTGCAAGAATATCTTTTCTGGTGCTGAGGCAGGATTCTCTTGCCTTTCCAATGCGTCAATCTGGATCAAAGTGCTGGGTGGTGGTCCTGTGGCAAGGAGAAACACTGGCATGGTAGAGTTTTGAGTAATGGTGAAGAGGGAAATCTCCTCACAATTCCAAGGCAGAAAAGAGTACTTGTTGTCATGCACAGACCAGAACACAGAAGAGGAGTAAACAATTCTCCTTTTATCATATAACCTTGCAACAACTGAAAATTTGCAGGTCCCCAAAATATCTCTGAAAACAACTGCACAAAACTCCCAAAATTTGGTACAATGCACCCTTCAAATTGTAAGTGGAAACCTATCTTTAAAAAGAGCTAAAAAGTTAAGTAATTGGCTGGGAAAATGAGCAAACAGCAGAAAAATCATACTATAGAATCTTACTTCAGTGACAAGGAAGATCAAAACATACTATCAGAAGAAGGCAACAAACTCAAAGGTCCTGCATCTAAAGACTCCAAGAAAATATGAATTCATCACATGTCATGGAAGAGCTCAACCAGGATTTTGAGAATCAAGTAAGAGAAATAAAGGTAAAATCAGGAAGAGAAATAAGAGTGATGCAAGAAAATCAACAGCTTGCTAAAGGAGGCCTGCCAAAATTCTAAAGAAAATAATAACTTAAAAAATAGACTAATCCAAATGGCAAAGAGGTCCAAAAAATCAACAGGGAGAGAATGCCTTAAAAAAAAGAACTGGCCAAATGGAAGGAGGTCTAAAAGCTCACTGAAGAAATTAATTCCTTACAAATTAGAATGGAACAAATGGAAGCTTGAAAAAAATCATGAAATTATAAAACAAAATAGAAAGAATGAAAAAA
Source organism: Petaurus breviceps papuanus (assembly GCF_028583685.1). Taxonomy (NCBI): domain Eukaryota; kingdom Metazoa; phylum Chordata; class Mammalia; order Diprotodontia; family Petauridae; genus Petaurus; species Petaurus breviceps. The sequence continues at coordinate 43,193,682 of NW_027185809.1, forward strand.
ATGGAATACAATATGAAATACTTCAATGGAAAATACAACTGACCTGGAAAACATATCCAGGAGAGATAATCTTAAAATTATTGGTCTACCTGAGTACAACGATGACAAAAAGAGTCTAGACATCATCTTTCAAGATGTTATTAAGAAAAACTGCCCTGATATTCTAGAACCAAAGGGAAAAATAGATATTGAAGAAATCCACCGATCATTTTCTGAAAGAGATTTAAAATGAAAACTCCTAGGAATATGGTATCCAAGTTCCAGAGTTCCCAGGTCAAAGAGAAAATATTGCAAGCAGTCAGAAAGAACAAATTCAAGTATTATGAAAACACAACCAGGATAACCCGAGATTTAGCACCATCTATATTAAGCGATAAGAGGACAGTCAGTGAAAGAGAGGACTTCCAAGCATTTGTTATTAATATATAGAAATGATGAGCATTTGTATGGGTTTATTTTATATCCTCAACTTTGCTATGCTTATTTATTATTTCAAGTAATTTTTTACTTGATTATCTAGGGTTCTCTAAGTATATTATCTTATCATCCACAAAGACTGATAGTCTTGTTTCTTCTTTGCCTATTCTAATTCCTTTAATTTCTTTTTCTCCTTTAATTGGTAAAGCTAATATTTCTAGGACCATATTGAATAACAGTGGTGATTGTGGACATCTTTGTTTCACCCCCAATCTCACTGTAAATGCTTATAACCTATCATCATTACATATAATACTAGCTGATGATTTTAGGTAGATGCTACTTATCATTTAAGGAAGACTCCATTCATTCCTATGCTCTTAATATGTGTGTGTGTTTGTGTGTGTGTGTGTGTTTAAAATAGGAATGGGTATTGTATTTTGTCAAAACGTTTTTCTGCCATCTATTGAGAAAATCATATTGTTTCAGTTAGTCTTGTTGCTGATATGGTCAATTATGTTGATAGTTTTCCTAAAAATCAAACAACTTTGCATTCCTGGAACAAAGCCTACCTGGTCATACTGTATTATTCTCATGATAAATTGTTGTAATCTTTTTATTAATATTTTATTTAAATTTTTTGCATATATATCCAATAGGGAAATTGACATATAATTGTATTTCTTTGTTTTGACTCTTCCTGGGGTAGGTATGTAATGGCAAGCAAAGAAGTACTTATCACCTTCTTTCAGCTATTTAATTATTCAGTACCTTGTTTCAATTCAAGTTTCTTTTAAGCCTTGCCCATTATTATATCAAGTCTTTGTTAAGAAAGAGAGGCAACAGGAAGGGGCAGAAGAGGGATGAGCTAATGACCATATATAAGGAGAAGCCCAAGCTGTGAGAGAGCAGAAGTGAGGGAAAAAAAGACAACTTGTGGTGACAGAATTAAGAAGTGGAACTTTGTGGTGGCCAGGCACTCTTTTGTTTGTTCTATATGTGTTGTTTTTGTTGGTAATACTTAGTCCAGAAGCCCTAGGACTTTACTGGAAACTCTGAAAGAGGATTTTCTTATTGTCTGTTTACAGAAGTCCTGGAAGACAGTTTCTGAGGTACTAGGACTATGCTGATAATTTGTTTTGAGTTCTCAGAACTAGTATGTGGGTCTTTGTTGATTTCACAGGCAGATGATGAATTGATGATGGTGCTGGCAAGGTGTATGAATGTTGCTTTGGCTCTGTTAAGCTTTGTCTTCCTAGAAACAGAAACTGTGAAGGAATTAAGGTGGACTGGACACTGTAAGCTTTAATATGGAATGGGAATTGGATGACGAGCTGCACAAGGAGCTGAGAGCTGCCTACCTTTGAATCCAGGTGACAGTTGGGTAGATTCAGGCAGGAGCTGGTACCATGACGAGGAAGCATGGAATATGAAAGCCAGCCTTGAGTCAAAATAAAAAGACCTCTTCTTTTGTACTTAATGGTGACTGAGAAGATTATGATTTACTGTGACATAGGGGTTGAGAACTTTGATCTTTGCACTTTGTGTCCCTTAAGGAGGCCTGTGCCTTAAGAATGATTGAGTTTAGGACTTACTGAATGATTGTACTTTGTGTCCCTTAAGGAGGATTGCTCCTTAAGGATGATTGAGTTAAGGATTTGCTGAATGATATCTTTTGTTTAAAACTACATGGCCACTTTGGTGAAAACTATGTGGCCACTTTAGTGATAACTTGTTATGTAATAACATTGTGAATGCTGTAAATTGGTTTCTGGTCTCTTTAATTTACTGCTGAATAAATAGAGAGTTCACTATACTATGTAATCAGAACCTTAAAGCTGTTCACAGCAGCAGTCCTCTGGAAAGCTACTCGCACTTGGCTTTACAAGTTATGAGTGCCATATTTGTATCATAAAAAGAATTTGGGAGGATTGCTTCTTTGCCATGTACTACCAAGGTAAAAGGTATATTCCCTTCTATCCCCATTCTATTTTCTCCAGAGGTCTACCATATCTAACTTTTCTGAAATTCTACTTGCCTCCTTAACTTCTTTCTTATTATTTTGTGGTTAGACTTATCTACTTCAGAGAAGGGAGGTTTACATCCCATACTAACATCATTTTTCTGTCAGTTTCTTCCTGTAACTGTCTTAACTTCTCTAAATATTTGGATGCTATACTGCTTGGTGCATAAGTGTTTAGTAATGATATTGCTCAATTTTTATGGTGCCTTTTAGTAGAATATAATTTCCTTACTTATCTCTTTTAATTTGATCTGTCTTTGCTTTTGTTTCATCTGTGATTTGATTGCTACACCTGTTTTTTTTTTGTTTTACTTCAGCTGAAGCATAATATATTCTGCTCCAGTCCTTTGCCTTTACCTTATGTATATCCTGATATTTCAAATTTGTTTATTGTAAATAACATTGTAGGATTATGATTTTTAATACATTCTGCCATTCACTTCTCTTTAATGCTAGAATCATCCGTTCACATTCACAGTTATGATTACTATTAGTTTCTTTCTCTCCATTCTATCCTCCCCCCCCCATTTATACTTTTATTTCTCCTTTCTCACTTTCCCTCCTCACTGGAGGTGTGCTCTGGATCACTGCTTCCCTCAATCTGTCCTCTGTTCTATAAGCACTCCCTCCCTTTTCTTTCCCTTTTCTCTTACTACTTCTCCCTCCTTTTTATCACTATTTCCCTTTATTTTGCCCTTTCCCCTCCAACTGTCTATAGGGCAAGTTAGATTTCTATACCTGAGTATGTTATTACCTCCAAATCCAATCTGAGCCAAATCCAATCTGAGCAAATTTAAGACAATGCTCATTTCCCTCCTTTTCCCCCCTCTTCTGTAATATGTCTTTGTACCTCTTCATGCGATGTAATTTACCCTTTTCTAACTCCCCCTTTTCTCTTCCCTCAGTACAATCTTTTGTCAATGCTTAACTAGTTTTTTATCATCACATTGAATCAACTTAAGTCCACCACCTGTCTATGTATTTCTCTTCTATATGATGTAATAAAGATACAGTTCTCAAGAGTTGCAAGTATTATTTTCCCATGAAGGAATGTAAACAGTTTGCCCTTATTGAATAACATATTTTTGCTTTCCCATTTATCTTTTAATGTCTCTCTTGAGGGTTATATTTGAATATGAAATTTTCCATTGAACTCTGGTCTTTTCATAAGGAAAGTCTGGAAGTCTCCTATTCCATTGAATTTCCATCTCCTCCTCTGAAAGATTATGCTCAATTTTGCTGTGTAGTTGATTCTTAATTGTAATCCAAGCTCCTTTACCTTATGCAATATCATATTCCAATCCTTCTACTCTTTTAATGTAGAAGTTGCAAGGTCCTGTGTAATCCTGACTTTAGCTCCATGATATTTGAATTCTTTCTTTCTGGATGTTTGCCCTATTTTCTCCTTGATCTGAAAATTCTGGAATTTGGGTAAAATATGTTTTGGCATTTTCAATTTGGGATCTCTTTCAGGAGGTGCCTGGTGGATTCTTTCAAGGACTATTTTACCCTTTGGTTCTAGAATGTTAGGGCAGTTTTTCTTGGTAATTTCTTGAAAGATGATGTCTAGGATCTCAAGGCCATTGTCTTAGATGATTTCTTCAAATATTCTGTCCAGTTCTGTTTTTCATCATAGTTCTCAGGTAGACAAATAATGATGAAATTATCTCTCTGGGATCTGTTTTCTGGGTCAGTTCCAATGAGGTACTTAATATTTTCTTCTACTTTTTTCATTCTTTTGATTTTCTTTGATTCTTGATGTCTCATATAGTCATCAGCTTTCACTTCCCCGATTCTAATTTTAATAAACTATTTTCTTCAGTTAGCTTTTATACTTCCTTTTCCATCTGACCAATTATACTTTGTAAGAAGTTGTTTTATTCTATGCACTTTTTTTCCATTTTTTTAAATTTTATTTTTAAAGGAATTGTTCAATTTTTCTTCTACCTTTCTTATTTGACATTTAAATTCCTTCTTGAGCTCTTCCAAAAAGGTTTTTATTTTTGAGGGCTTGACACAAATCCCTTTGGGATTTGGGATGTGGATATATTGATCATATTGTCCTTTCCTGAATTTGTGTTGTGAGCTTCCCTTTCACAAAGACATTTCTCTAAGGTCACTGTTTTTCTTCAATTCTTCTTGCTCATATTGTTTGCCTTTTTTTCTGGCTTTTAAATTTGATCTTTTCTTCTGGGTTCCAGGGGGAATTGTTCCAGACTTTTTGTCCTGGCGATTGGGGTCTGGTTACTGGTTATTTGTAATGGGGCCTTAGGTACTGTTAATTGGATGTGATAATGGTCTAGTAATTTACCTAGTGCTGATCTGGAGTTATTGATGCTACCCTGTTCCTCCACCCTGGGGCTCTGGATCTCCTTCAATCTGCTGAAGTTAGGCTTGCTGGGATGCCTCCCATCCTGTAATGGTCCACTTCAGCCACAGCAAGAGGGATCTTTCCCGTTAATCTTCCTAGCTTCCTGAGCTAAAAGACTGCTGTACCCTATCTTTGTGCTGGCTCCACTATTCCATGATTTTTCTTGGGGCAATATTTTCTGTGTTGTTCAAAGCCTATAAGGGAAAGTGAGGATGACTTTATGCTTACTCCATCATCTTGGTTCCCAGAAATTAGGTGACATTCAAACATTCAGACTGTGGCCTGGTAGCCCCAGGAGTAACTTTTGTTGCTGTGACAGACCCTGTGCAAAACCATGTTTCTCTCTCACCCATTTTTGACACTCTCCTCCTGAGCTGAGAGGTCTGAGAATCACCACTGCTGCCAATGATTCAGTTGCGTGGGGTTTGCTCTGGTTTTGCACTGGTGTAGTCTGTGTTGTCTAGATTGTGCTCCTCTCCGAGCCTGGTGCAACAGGCCCTTTCTGCTAACTTTCCATATTGTCTTCTGCTGGAAATCTGCCATACTCTGTCTCTTTATGCATTCTACCACTTTAGAATTTGTTTAGATTGACTTTTTAGAGGTATTTGAAGAGGTTTAGGAGCTCAAGTAATTCCCTCCTTTCACTGGGTCATTTTGGTTCTGACCAGGAATTGAATGTTATACATATAAGTTCAAAAACTAATTTTATTTTTTGACTCTGTATTTTATTTTATTTTATTGTTTTTTAATTGATTTGTTTATTTACTTTTAGTTTAAAACATTCAGTTCCACAGTCCCTTGAGTTTCAAATTTTCTCACCCTCCCTCTCCTCCCCCCACCCCCATCATGGCAGCATGCACTTGAATATAGTATCTACAAATATCTTCACATTAATCATTAGTCAGGTTGTAAAGAACGATTATAACTGAGGGAATGCTCAGTGGAAAAAAGAAAACAAAACAAGAAAAAGAAACACAGCAAGTGGTTTGTTTCAATCTGCATTTATACTCCACATCTCTTTCTCTGGATGTGTCTATGTCTTTCGATCATGAGTCTTTTGGAGTTGTTTTATAACCTTACATTGCTGAGAGGAGCCCAGTCGATTGAAGTTAATCATCACATATATGTCGTGTCTGTGATTGTGTGCAGATTTCTCCTGGTTCTGCTCTTCTCACTCAGCATCAGTTTATGTAAGTCTCTCCAGATTATTATGAAGTCCATCTGCTCCTCATTTCTTATAGCACAGTAGTATTCCATTACATTCATATACCACAACTTGTTCAGCCATTCCCCAATTGATGGGTATCCCCTTGATTTCCAATAATTTGCCACCACAAAAAAAGCCACTATAAATATTTTTGCACATACAGGTCCTCCTCCTACTTATTTTATCTCTTTGGGATATAACCCTAGAAGTGGCATTGCTGGGTCAAAGGGTATGCACTTATTTATAGCCCTTTGGGCATAGTTCTAGATTGCTCTCCAGAATGGCCAAACACTACTTTTAACTCTTATTTAAGCCATGGAATGAATTCATATCAAAACAGCAAGATCTTTCCCACTTACAGCTCATTATAGTAACTGCTTTAGTAAATCAGTAATCTTAGATTTAATCAGTAATCTTAGATCTCTGATGCATTGAGAAGCTGACTCTGACTCTGTTTCTCAGAAAGCACCCATTAAATCCAGTTCAAGGACACAACAAACCTAGGAATGAAATTCAAGATTCACAGTTGGTTTGGCCATAATTGCCATCAAGATAGCATCATTACTGCAACAAATTAGCTTGCAAATGGAAATTTAGTAGGACTTCTAAAAATTAAAATATTTTGCAAAAATTTCTTCATAAAAGTATTTCTCTTTCTTAACAAAGATAACAATTTATCCTGATGTTACTATAACTAAATTATCCAGATAGCATAGTTAACGATCTTAATTTTCATGAGCACTAGCTAAATAATTTTAGCTGAAACTTCCCTTCTAAAATATAAGCAAACCCTGGAAATTTATGATTTCTTAAATTACAGCACTTCAAAATATTATAACACAGAGGAAGATAGAATAACTTAACAGCTTCCTAACATTCATTTTTTGACAGTACAATTCTTAATCTAACAACATCTAGATCATAAGAGAAATTACTCTTCTAACAACACAGGTGATATAATTGTTATCAAATTACACAATATAAGAAAATTTACTAACAATGTCATAAACAATTATCATGCATTTAAAATAAATGAAATATTTGTTGAAATATTGAAATAAAACCAATTATTTACCAACCAGATGACTTTAATTTAGTTAGATGTGCTTCCAAATTGCTTTACACACACAAAAAAAATCATTCCTCTCATCACCATTGCCATTGACTGATCACATCTAAGAAAGCCGGTATAAAGTTACCAAATATGAAGCAATTATATCTAATTTAAGCAGTCAACATTCTGGCAGCATTTGTCCTATGCTAAGTACTTTTACAATCATGTGATCCTCACAACATCCCTGGGAAGTGGCTTCCATTATTATCCTCTTACAGAACAGTAAATTGAGGTAAATAAAACTTTCTTGGGGTGATACAGTTACATAATTTCTTAATTCCAAAGAACAATATCTTTTTGAGCTTAATCCTGATAGAGACAGCACTCACAGATGCTGTTCTTATTCCTTCAGGAGAGATATTGACTTAAATCAAATCTAATCTAGATTTATAATCACTAATGCTAAACATTTTAATCTTTTTTTAATCCAATACTCTTGGCCCTTTTAAAGGAAATATTATCCATAAATTCATATGTTTCCTTAAAAAGATACATGATGACAATTCCCAGCTCCAAACTTTTTTCTTTACTTCCCTAAAATTGAAGTAGTATCTCCTTTGAAACTTATCAGATAAAGTGCATCCCTAAGCAGTTCAGCACCCTGTTCCCATTTTCCTGTTTAAAATCAACTATTATCATGAGGTTAGGTAATGGGTTTGGCCCAGGTAAAAGAGATCTAAGGAATTTAAATTAATTCTGACAGGATGTGGTCAAGTTTCCTCTAGGGAGAAACCTTCAGAGCTTCCAGAGTTAACTCAATAATTATATAAACAATAGAAGGAAACATTTTAAGATTTTATACAATAATTTCAAATCACAATAACCAATATCTTTACTAAATATTTATGTAGTGTTAGATTTAATAATTCCTACAGATTTATCTTGAAAGACAGATAGATATAATTCCTTCTAACCCTCTAGAACTTATCTATTGGGATGTAGGTTGTGTTCAGGGAGGACTGCTACCTCTGCTATGATGGCTGCAGAGCCATTTTCAGGGTTGCTTTCCACCTTTGGTGTCCACTTTTTCCACCCAACTGTCACCTGTGATTACAAGAAGTTGTAACCTGTGCAGTATCCACACCCTGATAAACTGTTTTGGTAGATGGGCTCAAGCAGGCTGAGGGCAACCAAGGAGTCTCCAACCCATTGGTGAGTTAGAGGTGTATCTACACCAAGCTTGTGAAGACTTCCATGGTGGAATGGGTAGATGAGGAGTTTGTTCCAACAACTACAAAGGCAGCTGAAGCAGGTACTGTGCAGCACTTAGAGCTTGGTTAGACATCAAAGATGCCAAGGTCATCCATTCAATCTTGAGTCAACACCAGTTGTCTTGATTCTGTCCAGCCATTGGACTGTGTGATTCTGGAGGAGAGAGTGAGGCCAATGACTTCAAGCAACTCTGCCTCACTTTAATCCAATTTAGACACATTGTATTATACATTATGCATTAATTGTGTAATATATTTATATACAATTTACATGTGTGTTGCATTTGTTACATATTAATGCATTAATTGTGTAATATGTTCATATATAATTTATATATAATGTATAATATAATTATACATTAATCTTTTTGATTATCAAAAGACATCACCCATACCATTTTACCATTATATCTATCTCAGAGTTCTTGAGACAGACAAGTGATGAAGCAGCAGGTGTGGATACACTAGGGGCTTTCAGCACAACCCTACTCACAGGTGGCCCAGGCCATAGGGTTGTTTCTTACTGGAAGTAGCAGTGGGGTTTGGCATCCCTCTGGGTGTCCAAGTAGCCATTTAAGAATCAGACTGCCCACTTCCTACTGCAAAGAAGGGGCTAGAAAAGGTGTCCTAAACTTGTCTGCTTAGCCAACCTTGGCCTGATTACTACAGCAGGCAAGGAATCCCACTCTGTGGTCAAAACACAGAAAAAATGTACAAAAAATGTCTGTAAAGATGATTCCACTCATCATTGACACATGGAATGTGAGAATACTTATAGACAACACAAAATCCAGTAGACTTGAAAGATAAACAGTTCTTGTTGCAGGAGACCTTAGCAGGTACAGAATCCAAATAATAGCCCTGAGTGAAACACAGCTGAAAAATGAAGGCCAGCTTACTGAAGTCAAAGCTGGATACACATTTTCTGTAATGGTCACAGTGAAGGGGAGCAGTGTGAAGGTGGCAAAGGTTTTGCAATCAAAGCTAATCTAGTCAATAAGCCTGTATGTCTGCCAAAAGGAATGAACAACAGGCTCATGACAATGCTATTGCCACTTGCAGGAAAACATTATACCATCATCATCAGTGCCTATACAACCATCATGACAAACCCTGATGAGGTCAAAGAAAATTTTTATGAAGACCTAGAGACCCTTATCATCAATGTGCTGAAAGAGGGCAAGCTTATAATTAATGCTAGAGTAGGCTCAGACTACCAGCCTTGACAAGGAGTCCTAAGGAATAATGGAGTTGGAAACAGCAACAGAAATGGTCACTTACTACTGAAGACTTGCACACCTCATGACCTTTTCATCACCAACACTGTTTTCCATTTACCTAAATGCAATAAAACATCATGGATGCACCCTCACAGCAAATATTGGCATTTAATAGACTATGTGACTGTAGGGAGAAGAGACAGAGCATATGCCAGAGTCATGAAAGCAATATGTGGTGCAGAGTGCTGGACTGATCATAGACTTATGTTTTCCAAGTTGAATATCCACACTCAAAAAAAGTAGACCCCAAGAAAAAATGACTGCCAGAGGAATTGATGTCAACAAATCAGAGCTCTTCTCTGAATGGGGACAGCTTGCTTCTAACTTGGAGGGAATGTTGAACCAAAACACAGTTGTCAACAGTGGAGCAGAAAGGGAACAGGCAGATTTCAGAGATTTTGTGTATAGTACTGCATTTGTTCATCTCGGTTAGAACACTCATGAACACCAAAACTGGTTTGATAAAAATGATGGCAAAATTTGGAAGCTGCTAAACGAAAAACAAGAACTCCACTCAGTTTACCAGCAGGATAGTTCACCCATTTCTAAAAAGGTAGCATTTAAGTTCATCAAAAAATACAAGCAAAACTTAAAGAGATGCAAGATTCTTGGCTCGGTAAGGAGGCAGATGAAATTCAGTTCTATGCTGAGAGTAACAATCCAAAGACATATTATTATTGACTAAAAGCTATTTTATGGGCTAAATACCTACAAAGCATCTCAACTGCTCAGTGCTGATGGAACCACATTGAATAGGGAAAAGGACATAATCCTAGAGAGATGAGCTGAACACTTCCATAGTGTTCTCAACAGACCATCGTCAATCAATGCTGAGGCCATTGACCATTTACTTCAGGTTGAAGTCAGTCCCTCCCTGGCTGAAGATCCAACTGAAGAAGAGGTTTTGAATGCCATGAGGGACTTTCCATGTATCAAAGCCCCTGGTGCTGATTCTATTCCAGCTGAGATTTACAAGGTAAGAGGTTCATTGTTCATACAAAAGCTAACTGAAATGTTCAAGTTTCTTTGGCAAGAGGAGGTTATCCCCCAAGAATTCAAGGATGCCTCCATTGTCCATCTCTATAAAGGTAAGGGAAATAGATTGTCCTGTGACAATTACAAAGGCATCTCTCTCTTAGTCATTGCTGGGAAGATTCTTGTCAGAGACCTCTTCAATTGGCTGATCCTTCAGCTGGAATATGGTCAATTACCTCAGAAACAGTGGCTTCAGAAAGGACCAAGGAACAGTAGATATAGTGTTTGCTGTACAACAATTCCAGGAGAAATGCCAGGAGCAGAACAGAGGTCTGCACTGAACATTTGTAGATCTGACTATGTCCTTCGATACTATTGGTCATTAGGGCTTATGGAAAATTATGCCAAAATTTGGTTGCCCAGAGAAGTTCATCAGCATTGTTTATCAATTTCATAATGGCATGCTTGCCTGCATTCTAGATAATGGACAATGAACAATGTTCTCGTGCTTTCCCAGTCAACATTGGAGTGAAACAAGGCTGTGTTCTTGCCCCCCATACTTTTTAGCATTATTTTTTCAGTCACGTTGTCAAATGCTTTCAATGAGGATGAACACACCATCAAAGTCAGCTACTGCACTGATGGTAAATTCTTCAATTTGAAAAGGCTACACCCTAAGGCCAAAATGGAGGAAGTGTTGGAGCATGCTTTTCTGTTTGCAGATGACTTTGCACTCACTGCAGCCCCTGAAGCTGAAGTGCAACAAAGTATGAATTCTCTTCTTGTTGTGCTAATTTTGGCCTAACATTTAACACCCAGAACACTCATGTGCTCCATCAGCCAACACCAACCCATCTCTATGTGGAAGCATCAGTTACAGCAAATGGAGAAATTTTGAATGCTTTGGATAGGTTCACTTACTGTGGTAGTCTACTTTCCAAGGATATACACATTGATAATGAGTCTGACACATGCATTACCAGATCTAGTTCAATGTTTGGGAGGCGCTGAAAGAAAGTATGGGGGAGAAGAGGTAGGCTGACTACAAAACTGAAAGTGTATAGAGCCATTATGCTGACCTCAATGCTGTATGCTTCTGAAACCTAGACAGTCTACCAGTGCCAAACCAGGAAACTGAATCACTTCCATTTGAATTGTCTTAGGAAGATTCTGAAGTTCACTTGGCAGGATAAGGTGCCAGACCCTGAGGTCGTTACTTGAACTAAACTGCCAAGCATTCAAACTCTGTTGCAGAGAGTGCACATCTGATGAGATGGCCACATGTAATATTAAAGGAATAGGAAGGTCTTCTTTGTCCATTACTATACCTATAGGACAATGTGTACTCCCTTCTCCTTTGGAACAGAAAGCAATGTTCCCAGTTCTAAAGGTACACAGGTATTTTAATCATGGATGTCTTGCTGCTTTCACAGCTTTCATACATCCTGAGTCACATAGAGCCCAATGGAGGAGGAACTTGCTTTTGATTCCCTGGGCAGGACACTGAGTAACCATTTGTTAAGAACTCCCTGACTACTCAGATGTTGGTGTTCTCCCAGCCCGGTGGTATATATAGGTGAATATATTACTCTGTTTACACAGTTGGAAGCATGTCTATTGGATTTCTGTGCTAATTTCTCGATGTTGCTCTGCTTGTATTTTCTCCACATTCAGGGTGCTGACCTTTCCCCTGAACTAGTGAATGACTTATATATGTTTAATTAAAGTAAGATTGTTGGGCAGAGTAAAGATGGCAGAGTAGGAGGAAGACCTCCCTGCTTCTCCAACGGCCACTTTCCCCAAACCATGTAAAAAGGGGACTCTGAACAAACTTTGGAGCTGCAGAACCCACAAAATGAAACAGAGAAGCTAACATCCTGCTGAGGACAGCCTGGCAGGCTGACAGCAAGCAGATAGCACAGTGGTCTAGGAGCTGAGACCAGCTCCATGCCAAGGCTTTAGCCCCAAGGGCTGGTCTGAACAGCCAACAGCCTAAATCCAGATCAACAGCTGTGGTGGCCATTTCCAGAATTATAAACACATAAATGCGAAGGCAAAAGTGAGAGGTCAGTGCAGTCTGGACTTAGGGACCCAGTAAGTGGGAGCGCATGGCTTTTGCCCCCAGAGAGAGAAGCTGCTGAGACTCCAGGCACAGCCAGCCAGGCCCACCTGCAGAATCAGCTCCTGGTCTGCAGAGTGTAGGGTGACCAAGCACCAGTCTGAGGGGTAATTGCTCTTTCTTTAATATTCTTGGATCTGCATTGCAGTCAAGGGTGGAGGTCAGGGGTGTATGTACATGTTGCCAGAGCTTGTGCAGACCTCAGAAAGGGCACCCATCTAATACCTCTGGAAGTTGAGAAAACCCCAGCATTTGAGATGAAAGCTCCCCTGTCTGGTGGCAGAGTCCTACTGTGGCAAAAAGCCCAGGGGTCAAGTGACTGAGGGGCAACATGACCAGGCAAAGGAAACAAAGCAGAAAGAAGATTCCAACATTAGACTCCAATTTTGGGGACAAAAAGGAGAAAAGCATGGAACAGGAGGAAGACAGTGAAGTCAGAACTCCTGAACCAAAAGCTTCAAAGGAAAAAAAGAGCTGGTTACAGGCCATAGAGGACCTTAAGAAGCAGATAAAAGAAGTGGAGGAAAAATTGGGAAGAGAAATGAGAACGATGCAAGAAAATTATGAAATGAGAGTCAGCCTGACTGAGGAAAATCATATCTTAAAAAGTCGACTAACTCAAATCGCAAAAGAGGCTCAAAAAGGCAATGAGGAGAAGAATGCATTAAAAAGCCGAATTTGCCAGATGGAAAAAGAATCTCAAAAGCTCAATGAGGAGAATTATTGCTTCAGAATTAGATTGGAGCAAATGGAAACTAATGACTTTATGAGAAATCAAAATTCTGCTAAAAAGATACAAACAAATGAAAAAACAGAAGGTAATGTGAAATATCTCATGGGAAAAGCCACTGACCTGGAAAATAGATCCAGGAGAGAGAATTTTAAAATTATTGGACTACCTGAAAGCCATGATCAAAGTAGGAACCTAGAAATCATCCTCCAGGAAGTTCTCAAAGAAAACTTCCCTGATGTTTTAGAACCAGAGAACAAAATAGAGGTTGAAAGAATCCACCAATCACCTCCTGAAAAGATCCTAAAAAGGATACTCCTAGGCATATTATACCGAGGGTCCAGAATTCCCAGATTAAGGAGAGAATATTACAAGCAGCCAAGAAGAAGCAATTTGAATATTGTGGAAACACAATCAGGATAACACAGGATCTGGCAGCTTCTACAGTGAGGGATCGAAGGGCTTGGAATATGATAATCTGGAGCTCAAAGGAGCTGGGATTAAAACCAAGAGTCACCTACCCAGCAAAACTGAGTATCATGTTTCAGGGGAAAATATGGTCATTCAGTGGAATAGAGGACTTTCAAGCATTCTTGCTGAAAAAAACCAGAGTTGAATAGAAAATTGGACATTCAGATACAAGAAGCAAGAGAAGCATGAGAAGGTAAACAGGGAAAAGAAATCATAAGGAACTTCTCAATGTTGAACTACTAACATTCCTACATGGAAAAACAATAATTGTAACTTATGAAACTTTTCCCGGTAGTTGAAGGGAATAGAAATATACACACACACACACATATGTATATATATGTTAATATGTGTATATATGTTTACAGGTATACATAGAAAGAGGGCACAGGACCAATTTAACAGGAAGGGATGATATTTACAAGCTGAAATTAAGAGATGAGGGGAATATAATGAGAGGAGATGGGCAGAGACAGAATGGGGTAAACTATCTCATATAGAAGAGGCAAGGGAAAATGGTAACAATGGAGAGGAAGAATACAAAGGCAAAAGGGAATGGGTCAACCTTATTCTCATTGAATTTGGCTCACGGAGGGAATTACACCCTAAATAGCGTATCTCACCCTACAGGAGAGTATGGGCGAAGGGGATGACAGGGGGCATGATGAAATGTAGGGTAGGATGGCAGGGAGGGAAGTTGGGACCACTCACTTTTGGAAAGTGACAGGATCAAATTAGAGAATAGAACAAGTGGGAGGTGGGATAGGAGGGAGGGAAATATAGTCAGTCTTTTACAATATGTTATTATGTTTTCCATTAGCCACACATGTACATCCTATACTGAACTGCTTATCTTCCCAGTGAGGGTGGGTGACAAGGGAGGAAGGGAATGAATCTGGAATTAAAAGTTTTAAAATCAAATATTTATGTATACATACTATCATTAATCCTATTTTACACATAATTGGAAAGTAAGATATATAGGCACTGGGCCATAGAGATCCACAGGAAACATCGAAAGGGATATGGGAGAAAATATGGGAGAGAGCAGATTGGAGGAGGTGATATCCTGTGGGACTGCTATTTTGGGGCAATGAGTAGGGGAAAATCAGGGAGAAAATGTGTAACTTAAAATCTGGTGGGAATGAACGATGTAAATCAGAAGTTAATAAAGAATTTGAAAAATATAAAAAGAAAGTATTATGATTAAAAAAATAAATATTGTTGACGCCTTTGAAGCTGTCTTTCCTTGAGGAAAAAAAAATGTTCAAAGAACCTGTGGTAGCACATCATCCTGGGTGTAATAGGTTGCTTGCTAATGTATTTGGCATAGTTGGCAGTATCTGTGCAGACTAAAGGAAAGTATGAGCTTTCGTGAGACTGGGATAGCTGTCAGCCCTGTTATGGTGCTACTTTTTGCAGTTGCGGTAGCAATAGTTCTATGGAGCCCCAGGAACCACAGCAACTTGAGAGAAACTAAGCAAGCAACATTAGTGGGAGAGGTTTTCTGGGTGGCCAGAGCAGGGCCTCACCTTCCCCTCCCTACCCCACTAGCACTCCTGTGGAGGCAGGCTGAATCAGCTTTATGGGAAGGAAACATGCTTGTGTGAGGTGGGGATGGCCAGAGCCAGAGCGAGGGCTTGAAGAGAGTAGCCCTGCCCCAAACTGTGCTGGAGGGGTGGTGGCTCTGGAAGTATGCTGTGCTTAGAACACAAATCTGAGCAACCCCTTTACATATAAGACTGGGGGATGATGAGCTGCCCTGAAGTCGGGAAGGAGGCTGAGGCAAGAGCCTGGAGCTTGTGTGCAGACACTGGTTAGGTAGATCAGGAGACGAGAGCCACCTGCAGGTGAACCCAGGTAGAAGCTGGGAGCAGTTGGCCCACAGACCTATAAGAGAAGCTTGGGACTTGTCCCTGAGTCGAGATGGAGCCTTTGCTGCAAATCAGGAGCAGTGAGAGTGCTTTGCTGCTCAGTCTCCCTGGGATCATTCAGGACCCAGGGAGTGGAGCTGTTTATGGTGGGAGTGAGGGAGTGCCATAACACCAGGTACCTACCCTGTTGGCTTTATTGTCTAGCTGCCCCTCCAAGATTGAAAGTGGGAGCTGGAGAAATGTTAACCCTGGACTCTTGGGCTCACTAGAGGTATGTGTGAACCTGAGAGTGGGAGCCTGCAACAGCAGTGTGGAGGGAAGGACACATCCCCAAAAGAATTTTACTGTGGTAAAACCTATGTGGCTATTTTAGTGATAAGCTGTTGTGAATGCTGTATTTAGATTTTCTGTGATAAATTATAACATTTTGAATGCTGTATTTTGATTTTCTGTGAATATTTTGCTTTGATTTATTATGAAATAAAGAGAGTGTTCACTCTACTGTTCAATCAGAATCTGAAAAGTTGTTCACAGCAGCATTCTTCCGAAAAGCTGCTCATGCTTGGCATTACACAGAAGAAATACTCATTCTATCATATCATCCCCCTACCATACCAGACCCCTCTCAGCCTTGAGTTTTCTAGGCAGAAGAATGTGTCTCCAACTGTAATGTAATGCCCAGCAAAGGCAACTTCCCAAGGTTCAAAATACCAGCATAGGTGCTCCCCATTTTATTCAGTGACAAATTAAGAACAGATAGAATCAAAATTTAACATCATTCAAAATACAGCATTTACTAAGTGTAATTCAATAATCTCCAAGTACTACCCCCAAGTGTGATTTAATCAAGTACTACTCCACCCCTGGACATTACATTCATTTAAATCAATCACAAATCCCTCTTCTAAATACTACTCCACCCCTAGGCTGTACATTCATTTAGTCCATCATAAAGCCCCTGTTCTCAAATGGAGATTAGTTTCCAATCATAAGTAAAGTACATTCATTTGTTCAATCACAGAGCAAAAAAAGTCAAAAGTTCCCCACCCTTGGATCACAATTGAATCTACCCCAGAGTTACAACAAGATTAAACACATCATTTAACACCCAAATGGAGGTCTTTTCTTCATCTTGACAGGAGGCAAGTTATCAGCAATCTTTGTTCCTGGGGAGACAAAGTTTAGCAAGGCCACAAGATACATTGCCAGTCTCTTCATTAATTCATTCTCTGTCTGCAGAACAGTCCTAAGACCCCTGAAAACATTAGAAAAAACCCTCTCCCAGGATTTCTGTAAACATACAAGAAGAAAATCCTTCTTCAGGGCTTCTGAACCAACAGCAAGGTTCCTGATCTCCACAACAACAGGACTGTCCTTCACCAGTGGAAAAATCTGGCAAAACAACATCAAAACAGACAGACAAAGTACCAGCATAACAGCCATGTCTCTTCAGTCCTTGGCAACTCTGGGTGGCAGGTCTCAAAAGTCCTGGGCAATTCAAAGTGGCCCTCAGCAATCCTCTCAGTCTCTCTCTGCCTCCAAAAGGGTGCTGCTTCCAAAAAGTTCTTCTGCCTCTCTCTTTTCTTGTGTCTCTCTAAATTTATGTCACCAGCTCCTCCCAGTTCAGCCCTCCCTTTTCACATCAACAAGTCCATCCCACAAGTGGGATTCACAAGCTCTGGGTTTTAACACAATCAATTTGAAAACCAACCAATACAGGGGAATCTTTATATTCCATTACTATTACACCACCCCAGCCTGAACAGTATTTTAATTGAATCAATTCAGGCTCTGGTTTGGGGCTTGACCAGGATAAGGCTCACTGCAAGCTCATTGTCAGTAATGTACTTATGATGAAGAATGTCAGGGAGCAGGAGATTGGGGGTGGAAATCTGAGTCTCAAAGATAGAAAAAAAACCCAATATTTTTCACAGAAGGAAAGAAGAAAGGAGGAAGAAGGAGTGGAAAAAATATTAAGCACTGACTTTGTATCAGGATTTATATCTTTTTGTACCTCTTTATAGGCTCTGTGACTTATCTGAATGATTCATATTTTTCTCTGAGATTAAATGAATCGTGTCCTTCCTATTCTGATTTGTTTGCCCTTTATGGGAATGGAAATCCTATTACTCATATTAAGAGAAACCTACATATGTCCCCAACTTCTTTGTATATACTTTACTTAGAAATTTCCCAAGAAGAATTTCTGGGGCATTGAGGATAGAGGGGCAATTCAAAGAAAGGGAAATCACCCTCTTGGTACTAGCCCTGATGAACTCATTTTACATCAATTCAGAGACTTTGGTCCTTTGGGGTCAAGTAGAACAAGGCTAATCAATGTTGCACATAGTAGCTCTTCAAATACTTGAAGACAGTTATACTGCCACTCACTTCCAAACTTCCCTTTATGCTTAAACTCCCTGTTTAATTAAAATGTTTTGGTGCATGTGTCAATCACCTAAGCTGGTAGCACTCCAATGGGTGATGCCATTATTCACTTCTGGGAAAAGTTACTGTGAATTGCACATCCATGTCAGTGAGAGCATTTGCTGTGTGGTTGGAAAGGACTGTATACTTAAAACTGCTGGACTGAGATTCAATTACTCTTCCTTTGTGATACTATTAAGGGGTGAAATTCTGATTGATGCCTAGCATAGACACCATGTACTAAGCTATATGGGAGGAAGGTCTATTTCTCCCTTCTCCTGAGTTCCTATGGTCTTAATAAATGGACTTGAGATTTGTTTGGTTTGCTTTATCCCAGGGGTGGGGATCCTACAGCCTCAAGGCCACATATGGCCATCTAGGTCCTCAAGTATGGCACTTTGAATAAATCACAAGGTGAGAATTCTGCAGTTTGGATTAAATCAAAGGCCTGATTTGAGGATTTGGAGGGTTACATGTGACCTCAAGACTGCAGGTTCCCTATTCCTGGTTTTTCCTTTTTAGTTATAGGTAAAGAGTGCAGAGTCTATGGCCACAGAACTTCAAGTCATGAGGCCTTGGTGTCAGGATTCTAGACTGGTTGTAGCTGCCAGCCTAGCAGAAGAGTCCTGAGAATCCAGTGTCAGGTTTTGAGCTCAGAATGGGCCTTGAACTTGAAACTTAACACGACCATACTATGTAGGAATTAAATTAATCTCTGAAGCTAATCTCCCTCTTTTCTCCATTAATTTAGGAAGTAATAGAGGGATTTTGTCTCCAAATGGAGACAAGTTTGTATGTTTATTCCTTTTATACCCTTGAAGTAAATATCGATTTAAAAAGCATATCTGTTAGGTTATTAAGTGGAACTAGGTTGTTAGGAATACTAAAAATTGGAGGAACACATTCAATGGGCGCTTGAGCCACTGACAGAATAGATATTCCCACAACCTCCTAGAAGGTAGTAGAGAATCCTGGAGAGATGTAAATATATCTGTCCTTCAGATAGCAGTGGCCAGAGTAATTACTGTTACAAATAAATCATCATATGCTCTGACCTCATGGTTAATCACCATGTTTGTCCCCCCATCAATTCTAATGTTTATGAAATTCCTTCCTAAAATGTTGTTGTCTAAAAGTGAATACAAGATATAAGACATCATCAGTTCAGTGTAGAGTTCAATGGAACTAAATTTCCTGAACACTGGATGAATCCCTTAATGCAGTGAAGTCAAAGATAGAATTATGTTTTTAAATTGCTGCATCACACATTTGACTGATCCTGAACTTGTATTCCACTAAAGATCTGAGATCTTTTTTTTTCTTCAAATGAGCCACTATCTAATCATGCTTCTCCCATCTTCTCCTTTTGAGGTTGAATTTTTGAATTTTGATTTAAAATTTAGTGAATTTCATATTATTAAGTTAAGGATATTATGATGTAATGAAATTGGGGATATTAGAGGCAGTCACTCACCAGTTCAAGGTTTATAAGTAGATTTAATTATTTTTTTCACATCAAATACATTATTAACTTCTGGTTTACATCATCCATTTCCACCAGATTTTGAGTTACAAATTTTCTCTCCGTTTTTCGCCTTCCCACCAACCCAAAAACACGATCCCACTGGATATCTCCTCCAATCTGCTCTCTCCCATATCTTCTTCCATACCCCTTCGACTTTCCAGTAGAGCATGGTGGATCTCTATGCCTTGGTGCCTATATATATTATTTCCCAGTTACATTAAAAATAACATTAATAATACTATATATACATATATATTCAAACATTGGGATTTAAAACTTTAAATTCAAGATTCTTTCCCTTCTTCCGTTGTCACCCCCCCTTACTGGGAAGATAAGTAATTCGATATACGGTGTACATGTGTAGCTATGCAAAATATTTCCATAGTGGATATATTGTAAAAGATTGAATATATTTCCCTCCTTCCTATCCCAATGCCCACTTGTTCTATTCTTTATTTTGATCCTGTCCCTTTTCTAAAGTGGGTGCTTCCAAATTCCATCCCCCCCCATCCTGCCCTCCCTTCCATCATCCCCCCTTTCATCCCCTTCCCTCTTACTCTCTTATAGGGTGAGATACCCTATTTAGTATGTATGTCATTCCCTCCCTAAGCCAAATTCAATGAGAATAACTTTTACCCTTTCCCTTTTGCCTTCCTGTTCTTCTCCTCCATTGTAACCATTTTCCCTTGCGTCTTTTCTATGAGGTAGTTTACCCATTCTGTCTCTCCCCATCTCCTCTCATTATATTCCTCTCTCACCTCTTAATTTCACATTTTTAGTATCATTCCCTCCTATTAAATGTATCCTGTGCCCTCTATCTATCTATCTATGTATACCTGTAAACATATATACACACATTCACAAATGTATTCACATGACCATATACCCTCCTATATAAACATATACATACATACATATATATATATATATATATTTATTTATTTATTTCTATTCCCTTCAACTATTTTCATACTGAGAAAGGTTTCATCAGTTACAATTATCATTTTTTTCCATGTAGAAATGTAAATAGTTCAACTTTGGTAAGTTCCTTATGATTTCTTTTCCCTGTTTACCTTCTCATGCTTCTCTTGCTTCTTATATCTGAATGTGAATTTCTATTCAATTCTGGTTTTTCATCAAGAATGCTTGAAAGTCCTCTATTCCACTGAATGACCGTATTTTCCCCCTGAAACATGATCCTCAGTTTTGCTGCGTAGGTGATTCTTGGTTTTAATCCCAGCTAATTTGCCCTCCAGAATATCATATTCCAAGCCCTTCAATTCCTCATTGTAGAAGCTGCCATATCCAGTGTTATCCTGATTGTGTTTCCACAATATTCAAATTGTTTCTTCCTGGCTGCTTGTAATATTCTTTCCTTGATCTGGGAATTTCAGAACCTGGTTATAATATTGCTAGGAGTTTTCTTTTTGGGATCTTTTTCAATAAGTGATTGGTGGATTCTTTCAACCTTTATTTTGCCCTCTGGTTTGAGAACATCAGGGAAATTTTCCTTGAGAATTTTTTGAAGGATGATTTCTAGGTTCTTTTTTTTATCATGGCTTTTAAGTATTCCAAGACTTTTTAAATTATCTCTACTGGATCTATTTTCCAGGTCAGTGGTTTTCCCAATGAGGTATTTCACATGGAAGCATTTTTTCATTTGTTTGGATCTGTTTTATATTATTTTGATTTCTTATAAAGTCACTAGCTTCCATTTGCTCCAATCTAATTCTGAAGGAGTAATTCTCTTCAGTGAGCTTTTGAGATTCTTTTTCCATCTGGCAAATTTGGCTTTTTAGGGCATTCTTCTCCTCATTGTCTTTTTGAGCCTCTTTTGCCATTTGAGTTACTCTATTTTAAGGTGTTATTTTCTTCAGTTAGGTTGTTGACTCTCATTTCATAATTTTGTTACATCATTCTCATTTCTCTTCCAAATTTTTTTCCACTCATCTTATTTGCTTTTCAAAATCCTTTTTAAGGTCTCTATGGCCTGTAACCAGCTCATAATTTTCTTAGAAGCTTTTGGTGCAGGAGTTATGACTTTGCTGTCTTCCTTCTGTTACATGCTTTGATCCTTTTTGTCCCCAAAATAGGAGTGAAAAGTTGGGTTGCTCTGTTCACTTTGCTTCCTTTGCTTTCTCTTGTTGCCACTCAAGTACTTGACTTCTTTGCTCTTGTCACAGAAGGACTCTGCTACCAGACACAGGAGCTTCGTACCAAACTCTGGGGTTTTCTCAGCTGCGGAAAGTATTAGTTGGATGCCCTCTCTGAAGCTTCCACACACTCTGGCAAGCTGGTCGCCCACCCCAAGACCGTCACCCTAGACTGCAATCCAGATCCAAGCAGGTTAAAGCAAGAGTAATTACCCCTTAGACTGGTTGCTTGGTCTTCCTACAATCTGCAGGCCAGGAGCTGAAGCAGCCTCATGTGTCTGCGGCTCAGCAACTTCTCACCCCGGGGGCAAAAGCTGAAACTCTCCCAACTACTGGATCCAAAAGTCCACACTGCACTGACCTCTTACTTTGTCCTTAGCATCTAAGTGTTGATAATTCTGGAAACTGACACAGCTGCTGGTGATCTGACATCCCTCCATCTGGTGGTTGTTCAGGCCTGCCCTGGGGCTAAAACCTCGGGCTCAAGTGGGGCTGGGGTTGGCTCCCAGAGAGCTGTGCTGGCCCCTTCCTGCCAGCCTTCTGGGCTGTCCTCAGAGGGAGGCTAGCTTCTCTGTGCCATTTTGTGGGCTCTGTAGCTCCCAAGTTTCTTCAGAGTCACCTTTTACATGAACTGGAGGAGGTGGAAGATGGAGCCCTGTGGAAGTCCTGTTTCTACTCCACCACCTTGACTCTGCCACCCCATAGATTTAATTCTGATATTGTGTCATTAATTGACTTAAATGTCATGGATCGTGTTCCAAAGATCTTCTCCTAAGTTTTTTTTTTCCTTCTCTCCAATGATTAAGTAGGTTCCAGAATTCTATTTAGTTTAGATTACCTTTCTATGGACATGTAAAGACTAAAATAATCTGAACAACTAAAAGACAGCCTCCCTCAACAAATGGAACTAATTCCTCTAAAGCTAATAAGTGACCTAATATTCCTACAACTGAATTAAGGAATTTTAGAAAGATTTTAGTTATAATTTTTCGTTTTGACCTCAAATTTTAACCCATTAAATATTTAGAGGGGATTTTTGCTGATATCCAAAATATTAGCTAACCTTTCAGGTTTTATATCTTTATCAAATTTGATAAGAATTTCATATGTATCATTATTCAAGTCATTGAAATGTAATGCATGCCCCAAAGGTGATTGTTATGGGACTTTCTCCTTATTTGTGAATCTTTGTGAGGAGTGGTACATAATTGGGGACTAAGATCTGTTCAGTATCCTAGTTTCTTCAGTCTTATTTGGCTCAGCTGTCACTTCTGACACTTATGACTTCTAGTTTCATGAAACAAGTTGGATAAAGAACTTTATTTCAGGTTGTTGAAGGGAGAGTGAGATTCTGGATAGAAACCAATGTGAGAAAACTAGAAATCTATATCATATCCCTGTCTTGCATTTCCTGTATGGGAAAGTTTGGGGAATTTTCTCTGGGTTAGAACTGGAACTTTCTTTTGCTTGACTTTAGTTATCTTGTTCCAATGGGAGTGTTCCTTCACTCTGTATTGTCTATTATATTTTCTATATATGCTTTAAAAAAATCTACTTTGTAATTGACTTGGAGGATTTTTTTTTTGCTCTTTGGTATGTGTGTGTTTATGGTGAACCTGGTATTTGGTGAGAAATATATCAAGTCTTGGACATAGAGTTTAGTGTAAAACTTTATTATTGTCATTTGAACCTAAAAACAACTCTGTGAGTTAGGCTCTCTTATTATCAGATTTTACAATTAAAGTAACTGAAACTGAAGGAGTTTAAATTATCTGCCCAGGGTTACACAACTACTTAAGTATTTGAGAAAGGATGCAAACTTAGGTCTCCCTCACTACAAACCCAGTCTTCTGATACATAGTTGTGCTAAGTTATTTCATTAGTTAAGTGGTCTCTTGCTCTCCCTCTACTTATATTGGATTTCAATTCTAAAAGTTATCATTATTCTATCCTATTTTCTACAGACCGTTCCCCTGGATAGAAAAAAGTAAAATAAAAAAGTTTACAGATAGTGCCTTCCTCACACCAGTCCAATTAAATAGGTCAATGAGGAGGGGGGGGGGTCACAACAATGATGATTTGAATAAAAGCTTCTGTCAAACTGATCAGTGTAGTTATACATGTGGCTCTAGAGATTCACAAACTGAGATGCTGACTCTACCAAGCAAGTAAGATAGAGTAGTCTGGCTTAAAAGAAGTCTATGATTGAACAATATCCATCTTAATTATCTATCTCAATCATGTTAGCTAGGTATCAGAAGGAAACCACAAATCTTGTGTTTGCTGTTTCTCAGCAATTATTTCATGAACATGTAATTTTACTGTTTCTAAACCAGTTTTGAGCAATTTTGTTATATTTTGGAAAGATACTTCCTTTTAACTTCCCTGTCACTCTTAATTTGTGTTTTATGATACTCCCCCCAAGGCTCCAAGCAGTCTATGTTGTGATGATACATAGTATGTCTGCCCGAGTTATCATAAGGGCTTTCACTCTGAAGGTGGACATGACATCAATAAGATTTCTGTTTACTAGCTTTCTCACTTATAGTTGACCGTTGCAAATGCCAGAACTCTTCTTAATGCCACTAAAATTGTTGGCTCCTCATTTAAGCCCCTATTAGTGCAGTGAGCCTTCAATCATTTGCTTGCCACTGTGCCTTATTCACATCATTGCGAACATTGTCTGCCCTTTTCAGTAGCACCATGCAAGAGGAATAATAATAGGTTCAAAAAACCCCTAAGTACCTGACATCTGAGAATAGAAGCCATACAAAATTATGACAGTTTCACCTCTATTATGCATTATTTAATATTAGCTGAGGAAATTGTGTTTTCCTCAGTCTCTTTCCTCAGGTACTACCATCATTAGCTGCACCTCTACAGTCTTTTTCATCAGTGAAGAGATATGGGTTTACTTTGCTCAGTGAAGAGCACCATAATTCCCATTTTTTAGTTTTGATTGGACACCCCTTTCAACCAACACATACACATGACTAAGCTAATTGACAGTCACAGGTCAAATGTATTGGGATTATTTGACATTGGAGAGATCTGGATATTCCGCTAAGAAGAGATATAATGACTGTTCTGAGAATAAATTCCATATGATAAAAAAGTTAATAGAAGGCATACAAAGTCTCTTTATTGTCATTGGTCACATTCACTCTATCAATCAGCCTTCCATGCCCAACAGAAGCTGTTGGGAAATTGTTCTACAATTAATTTCAGTTATTTCCCTGATGTAGACATCACACCACACATGCCAGAGCTAGAAGTGGAATTGCCCTTCAACTATATTCTTTATTAAAATGTTATCAGATTTTGTCAATGCATGGCATTTGAAAAATAAATAGGAAAGAAAATTTTGAATTTCCATAGCACTGATGCATTGCTCCATGAGAATCTCATCAGCTCTTATCCTGACATTAATTTATTTAGCATCTTTTATATTTACCTGATTCCTGTGAGATTTATATTAGAATCTTCTTTTCCCAGTTAGGTAACCAGAACTGACTGAAAGAATCTTATTTACCCAAGGTCCAATAAAATACAAAGATATGTTCACTTCTAGATAAGCAATTTGATTTCTTAAGGTAAACAAAGTTCACATTATGCAAACTTCTTGAGATCAAGGAATGTTTTGTTGTTCTATAGGTCTCTCTCATTGCACATAATACAAAGTTGTAGGGGGATTTTCCAGTCCTGTCTGACTCTTTATAGATCCAGTTGGGGTTTTCTTAGAAATTTATTAGAATGGCTTGTCATTTCCTTCTCCAGATCATTATACAGATGAGGAAATTGAGGCAAGCCAGCTAAAGTGACTTGCCCAGGGTCACTCAGCTAAGTGTCTGAGGCCAGATTTGAACTCAGAAAGATGAGACTTCCTGACTTCCGACTCTGCACTCTACTGCACCTTCTAGCTGCCCACATAGCACGAAAGCTTACATAATATAGGCAAAGTAGAATATAATCAAGAGAAGCTAAATGACTCAAGTATAAGGAATCCTGTCTTGTATGTATCAGAGTTGGAATTTGAACCAAAATCCTCTGAATCCACATCTGTAAGGTGAAGCCTAGTTGAGCCTTGAAGGACAAAGGAAAGGTTCTAAGAAGTGAAAGTGACAAGGGGGTACTTTTAGGCATAGGGGCAACCTATAAAAAGGTATAGAAGAAGAGTAGAGAAAATAAAATTCAAGAAAGAACTACTAGGGTGATTTAATTGTAATGCAGTCAGAGGAAGCTAGGTGATACAATAAACAGAGCATTGATTTTAGAATTGGGAAGAATTGAGTTTAAATCTGGCCTAAGGTACTTGCTAGCTGAGTGACCCTGAGTAAGGCACAATATCTCTCTTACTCAGTTTCTTCATCTGTAAACTGGAGATAAAAATACTACCTACAATCCAGGGTTGTGAGCATCAAATGAAATCATACTTATAAAGCAGCTTTTAAAACTTAAAGCATTACATAAATGCTCATTATTATCATCTTTATTAGATTGTTCTTGTTAATATTATTTAGAACATAGGAAGAAGAATAAAATGAAATAAATAAGGAAAGTAAGACTAGAGTTATATTTGAAATGGGTTTAAGTGCCAGGCTTTGGAATTCGCATTGGATCCCGGAAAGAATAGGTAGTCTCTAAATATTCTTAACCAGGGAAGTGATACATTTAGTTCTGTGCCTACATTTTTGGATCTAGGGAGCATAGATTAGAGAAGAGAGAATTTAGGAGCAATGAAACTAATTATTAGGCTAATAGGATTATTAATATATAAGAGAAGGAGACCTAAAGACTGGGTTGTTGTGCCAGTGGTGAGAAGTGCATGTTGCATACATCACATTAAAAAGTTTTTAATACTAATTGTATATTGGAGGCAAAAAAATGGATGATATTAAAATTGAAAATTTATATCACTAGAATTTTGAAGGTTTCCTAAGAAATTGGCACATATGGAGAAGTAGCAAGTTTAAGGGTTGAGATAATAAGTTGTGTCTCAAATGTCAAGTCTGAGGTACCTATATATTCAGGAGATAGTTCATCATATGGTATTGCAACTCAGGAAAGATGTGAACGCATGTTATACAGATGGTAATAATATAATCTTTGAACACTTGCAAAGTGTTTTACATACTTCATCTCTTTTAGACTTAGAAATTATCTCACTAAAGCTGATTATTGAACCCATTATAGCTGATGAGGTTACTGAGAAAGAGTATAGAAAGAAGAGACAGTCCAGACCACAGTTACTGGAAATATCTGTAGTTAGAGGAAGGGCATACATGGTGACCCAGAAAAGTGGATTAAGAATAGAGATTATGTAGGTCACAAGAAAACCACAACAGAACAATGTTATGAAAACCAAGGATGAAAGGATAGAGTATGAAAAAAAAGTTGTCAAAGACAGATCAATTACGATAAGGATGGATTTCTGGGGTGGAGCAAAGTAGAGGAGTAAAAAAGCCCTTAATCAAGCCCTCCCAAATTCTCTTGAGCTGTAAGATAATATCGCTCTGATCTTTTGTTGACTCTACCAAATGCATAATTCAATTTGAAAAGTTATTTTAAAGTTGTTTTGAGAGGAGAATGTTGGGAGTTCAGAAAAAAAAATGTTTATGGGGATGGAGGTGTAATGGCAATAGAAATTTGAAGATGTTACCTGCCCTTTAATAAGCCTAAATTGAATTTGAGGACCTTTCCTGATTTGAAAACATACTCCACCCCTAATAGGCTGCATGTGCTCACCTGGAGCCTGTGGTGGGAAGCTTGTTTTTTCAGGAAGGCACAACATTTGTTACTTTGTAGTAAAGTGGGTCATAAGGGTTGTGATGTTCTCTGACCCTGGAGAAGGCTATGTGTACCTCTGGTGTGAGGTTTCGCTTTGGGAATAGTTGTGTGATTTGACCAGATGAGACTCTGGGCCGCCATTGAGTCCCCTGGCTTTGTTTTTGCTTCTCTCTCTGGTGACTAGATATGGACTGAATGGTCAGACTGCTAGAAGCCCCATCTGCTTAATTGTGTTATTTTCCCTTGTAACTTCTATTTGTTTTCTCTGAAGTTCAAGGTGCTGACTTTTCCCCCTGAACTAGGTAAATGATACATGTTTAATTGATTAAAGTGAGATTGTTTACCCTTTTGGAGTTGCTTTCCTTTAGAAAAGCAGATCAGAGAACCTGTCCCAGCAGCTATTCTGGGTATGGTAGGGTGCTTGCTGCTACAGGAGGCTGCTCTGGAAACCACTCCGATGAAATATCAGTGGTGGGACTAGGTGATGGTAACAGAGGTAGCAGCAGCTTTGAGAGCTTCCAAAGCAGAGGTGGTAAGGACTCCTGGTAACTTGTCAGAACGAGAATATGGAGACTCTTATGCTAGCACTGGATGGAGGACCAGATGCTATTTAGCAACTCTATTGCCTATATCCACTTCAGAGTTATATTTAAAGGGCAATGAGTAGTTTAAGAAATGGAAATATTGAGGGACAACTCTTTGATGATTCCAAAGCTTATATGCACTTCTGGGTCATAATTCAAAAGCAGAGAGGCACATTTTTAGTTAAGAAAGAGATGAGGTCCAAAGCAGCAGTATCATTTCTGGTCCCAAAGGATCAGGGAAGAGTAGTGTCAAATACAATTGCAAGGGATTAGTGGATAGGGACCTTCCTGGATAGGGACCAGAGAGAATATAAAAAGTTAGCAGTGACCACATTTCTTCCCAGATAACACCACCTTTTAAGCACCAATATCTTCCAAACCCTCCAAACCTAACTCTGAAAATAGCCGTGACAAAAACGACTGAAGCTTGAGACAGTGCCATTCTACCCTACATGCTGGAAACAGAACCCAGAATTAACATAAGGCTCCAAATCAAGAAATTTGGTGGAAAAAAAATGAACATCAAATGGAATGACCATCAACTAAGGAATGACTGAACAAATCGAAGGATATGATTATGGTTGAAAACTGTTGTGCTCTAAGAAATGATAAGTAAATGATTTTGAAAAATCTGGGAAGAATTGTATGAACTCAAGCAAAGTGAAATGAGCAGAACCAGGAAAACACTATATACAGCATCACCATTATTGCAAAGATAATCAATTGTGAAAGACTCAGCTGTTCTGATGAACACAACTATCCACGACAATTCCAAAGGACCCTGATGAATGCTGCTATCTGCCTCCAGAGAGAGAGAACTAATGAACTCTGAAAGGAAAATGAGGCATACTTTTTTCTTTGTTTTTATTGTTTTATTATTATTTTTTAATTATGGAAGATAACTCACATTAAAATATGTATTGTGTGAATTCTCATGTGTAATTGATATCAAATTGCCCTCTCAAAGAGGGGGAAGTCATAGGAAGGAGGGAGAGAATGTAGATTTCATAAATTTTTTTTAAAATAGTGTTAATTTTTTACATGTAAAATAAAAACAATCATAAAATTAGAAAAAAATATAAGAAAGTAAAATCTAGCACATTTCATTCACATACAGATATTTACACTAGCTGAGAGGCTTAAAAACTAAAATTCTATACTGACAGATCTATTTATTTGAATTTGAGGCAAAGAAAATTAAAAGAATTATAAATGAATAAAAACTGACAAGGATTGAAATAGATATATGGGTACATATATACACACCTATACTTATATATGTGTATATATATGTATATATATATATATATACAAATATATGTGATTGAGTAATTAAAATTGTTAGTAGTTTTTTGTAAATAAAAGTTAAGATTCAGCTTGGAGTAAAACACACAAATCTTTCTTCCATGAAAAAATCCCACATTTTTCAGCTACTATATTTTAGTTGTTTTGTTTTTCTTTTTATATACTTTCAGTGATAGATCTTTGCCAAGAAATGTATTTTCCCTTTGCATAGGAAAATCTATTTTATATTTTCAATCTCTAGCTGAGTAAAAACTAAGAACTAGCAACTACGGAGCAGCTAGGTGGTGCAGTGAATAGAGCACTGGCCCTGGAGTCAGGAGGACCTAAGTTCAAATCTGGCCTTAGACACTTAACACAAAAACGAGCCAGGTGACCTTGGGCAAGTCACTTAACCCCAATTGCCCTCCAAAAAAAAAAGAACTAGCAACTAAGACAGGATTACTAAAGAACATTGTTTTTTTTTACAACAGAAAGTAGAATTTATACATTCCAGAACATAGTTTTATCATTATGTAGAATTATGTTCCGTGATATTTGGAAGGAAAGTAGATCATCCTTAATCACAAAATAAATGGAAATCTTCTCTACTACTCTACTAATTAAAATAAATATCTTTATAATTCTTCAAAAACAAATCAGATCTACAGTTCAATCAGTGTAGCAATCACCTGATGTGGGAACTTCCTCTGTCAATGTAGATAGTAATGTTCTATGCAATTAGACTAATGTCTTGAAGACTAATATCTTAAAAGACTGATCAGTCTTACTGAAGTACTAACCCCAGTAGGTAACTTGACCTGGGATATAATGGTCAAATCAACAAATATTTATTCAGTGCTTATTATATTCCTGGCACTGCACTAAGCACTAGAGATAAAAAAAAAATACACACACAACAAAAGACAGGAGTCCAGAAAGATTCTATATTCTAATGAGGGAAGACAACATATTAACCGAACCTGTGAAGAGAAAGAGAAAGAAATGGAAGGTATTCAGGGTGGATAAGGTGGCAACATTTGGAGAGTAAAAGATGGTTGGCCTTGGGCTTTCCTTAAAATGAAAGTTCCAGGGGGAACTTAATAATGAATGTAAGTGTAAGTAAATGGGACATTTCCTAAGAGTTACTAAGTACTGTTTGTAAATGTATAAGATTTTATCTTTTAATTACTAAAGATAACAATCTCCATTCCACTATAGTATCATTTCCCCTCTTTTTCATTCATAGCTAGGCTTTTGGGGGAAAAAAAAATCTACATTTGATGCCTCCATTTTCACACTATTCACCCTCTCCTTAAGCTCTTGAAGCAAAACTTCAATTTCCTCTACTCTACTGAAACTGCTCTCTTGAAGGTTAATAATGACTTCATGTTTTACATATCTTTTAAGACAGATACCACCTCCCTTCTTACTTGATATGTCCCCTTTGTCTGGCTTTTAGAGATGCAATACTCACCTAACTCCCTAACTGTTGTTTTTTCTGACTAGTCTACTTTCTAACATTGTAAAATGATACTTTCTCAAATTTTCACTTTTGATTTTTGTTTTCCAAGTTTCTTATTTGGTAACTAAAAATGAACATATTATCTTCATCCCTAAAACTGTTACATCTTATGCTTAGCTTGAGGAGTATGAATGACTTCTCACAGAAGATAAACTCAATGTATCATTAAACATTCTATTCTTCTTACATTTACACAGCCCCTTTAGAATTTACAAAGTGTTTTCACATATATTATTTCGTCTTCTAAACTATTTGCCAATTCATCTACCTTGTGAGGAAGACAGATTTAAATTTCATGCATAAGGGAAGTGATGAATGCAAGTCCACCTTGTCTTGGATTAATATTTTGATGTGATTCTAAATTCAGTTCTCTTATCATTATATTTTTATTCAATAATAAAGAGACATTAATCATGAACTATATGAATTTGACTTGACTATTCATGTTAACTACTGAAAAATAGTAAATTAGATGAAATTAGAAAGGAGATATAAAATTAATATGACATTTTTGGAGTTTCTATTTTTCATAGGAAGGGACAGAGATAGTCAAAGGAGGAATTTAGAGAAATATACAGCCCTTTGTATTTTTTAAAATTTTGATTGCAAGAAGTGTACTTTTAAATTTATCTCTGGTTTAACGATCCTGGTCAGCTTTGTTTGCTTGCTTTTTTTTTTCAATTTTCAAATGTAGAATTTTTTCTAAGTCACTACTCAATATTGTTAACTAACATATGCCATGTGAACATGCTTGAAAATATAAAATATAATTGATCAACAGGCAGCTAGATAACAGAGTGGACAGAGCACTAGACCTGAAACTATGACAACTTCAGTTCAAATTTGGCCCAAGATACTTACTTAGTAGTTGTGTGATTATGAACAAGCCAATTAACATGCTTGACTCCTTTTCCAAAATTATAAAGTAGGGATGATAATAACGCCTACTTCCTATGGTTGTCATCAGGATCAAACAAAATTATGTTTGTAAAGCACTTAAACTGGCACCTCATAGACTTTTCCTTTCTTCCTCCAAGACATGATATAGACATATGGATAAAAGATATAAATACATAAATGAGTTCCGCTAAACATGTGGTCATTTCCAATTCATTAGTTCCTCTCCAAGATGATAAAACTGATAAAAACAAATGATGAGGACTTAAAAATGTGTATTATAAAATCACAAAAGTGTCAGACCATAAGAGTGTAGGATATACACATAATCATTACTTTTAGGATTAACTCAAAGAACAACAAAACATTCTTAACTATTAAAAATGTTTTCAATTAATTATCAAGTTTGCAAAGGTATTTCCAAATTAACATACTTAAAAGGAGTGCCATTGTCAAGTTGTACTACATCTAGAAGGTGAAGATAGCTGTTGAGTAAATTCAAAACCATGTCTCATGAAGAACCATTTAATTATTATATTAAGGCTGCTTAGATTGGTGAATGAAAGACTTTACAGCAACATGAACAATATCTTCAAATAATTAACATCATTTGTAGCATTTTTCTTGACCTCTAATCTAAATGTAGGAACAATGAATGGAGGTAACAGAAAAGTATATTTTAGTTCAACACTAACCACTTTAGTTCAAATGAACTTTCTGACAATTGGAAATTTGTGCAAATGGTCATTAAATTGTTGAATATCTAAATTTGGGACAAAAATACAGACTCCATATAAAGCCCTTACATGTCTAGTTTCTAGTTCCTTTTAGCAAAAGTTTTTATAAACTAAAGCAGCTTTGCTGTTATTTTTGAGTAAAAAAAGTTTAATCCTAAAAAATTACTTTTAATTCCAACAAAGGGTAAAAAAATGTTTAATTCTTTAAAAATTGAGTAAAATGTTTAATTATAAAAATTAATTCCAAAAAAATAACTAAAATACTTTTAAAATAATTCTAAAGAATAGGAAAATGCCTAGTCAGAAACACACTTCATTTCTTTAGAGTTGCATGGATTTTATAGTTACTAGCAACATATTCAATGTTAAGTGTTATTTCAATATAGAGATGGTGGAATAATGATCAAGAAGTAAGAGATAATGCCTTTTGTAAATTCATTTTCATTAACATAACAATAATAGAATAGAATCCTTTCCACTCCTATATATGAAACTGGATGAGTATGACTTTGGGGTTCAGGGGTATTGACAAAAATATTCTATATGAAACAAAGAAATCAGTTTAAGAAAGTTAGGATTAAGGCTATGTCTAGTAAGCACTAAACATGCACAGGATAAATGAAACACTTTATTAGAGATCTGTTTGTCTCTCTATCGATCTATCCATCTATATATCATCTCCACAGCTAAAAAAGCATCAATAATTATTGGAAACAAAAGTTCAATTCACCATTATGTAAAAAAAAATACCAAAATGAATAACCTAAATGTTTATTGTTCTTTTAAAGAAAACTGTTTAAGGCATTCTTCTCCTCATTGGTTTTTTGGATCTCTACCATTTGGCCTACTCTGTTTTTAAGGTGTTATTTCCTTCATTATTATGTGTGTGTGTGTGTCCTTTACCAAGCTACTGACTCATTTTTTATAATTTTGTTGCATCACTCTCATTTGTCTTCCCATTTTTTCCCTCTACCTCTGTTACTTGATTTTCAGAATCCTCCTTTGAGCTCTTCAGTGGACTGAAACCAATTCATATTGTTCTTGGAGAATTTGAATGTGGGAGGTTTGACTTTGTTGTCTTCTGAGTGTGTGTGTTTTGATCTTCCTTGTCACCATAGCAACTTTCTGTAGTCAGGGGTTTGTTGGTGTTGTTGCATTCTTCCACTGTTTGCTTATTTTCTGTGCCTATTACTTGACTTTGACTTCTTTGTCAAAATAGTGCTCTGTGTCCAGGATAGAGGGTGCATGGACCCAAACTTCAGGGACTTTACCCAGCTGTTCTCAGGGGTACTTCAAAAGATTTGTAAGATTTCGGCTCTTCCAAGGTGGTATGATCTAAGAGAGGTGTTTCTCCGGGCCTGTGTCCTGATCTGTGAGTGACCACAAGCACTCTTTTCTGCCCTAAAACTGGGGAAGAAGGTCTCCCCTCCACTGTGACCCCAAGTTCTGTTGTGCTAGTGCTCCTCCTTGCTCTGGGACTAATGCCCAGGACTGTGAACTGGGTCTGAGTATAGTTAAATGTAAAGCCAAGGACCAGCAGCTTTCCAGAGGACTGCTGCTGTGAACAGCTTTCAAGGTTCTGATTATATAGTATAGTGAGCTCTCTATTTATTCAATAACAAATCAGAGCAAAATATTCATAGAAAATCAAGGTACAGCATTCACAGTGTTACAACTTATCACAGAAATTCCACATATAGCATTCACCATGTCACAACTCAACAACTAAGTGGTCACAAAGTTTTCACCAAAGTGGTGGCATATTTTTTTAAAAAGTACATTCATTGATTAATCACAAAATCCTTAATTCAATCACAAAGTCCAAAAATCAAAGTTCTCCACCCCTAGGTCATAGTAAATCTTTTCAGTCAGTACACAGTATCCAAGTAAAGTCTTCTTTCAGCTTGACTCAAGGCTGTCTTTCAGCTTCCATGTTTCTTCTTCCATCATTCCAGATCCAACTGTCACTTGTATTCAAAAGCAGGCAGCAGCCAGGTGCTTGTTCAGCTCCTTGTCCAGTTCTTCATCTAGTTCCCATTCCATATTGAAGTTCAGTTTTCAGTCCATCTCAAGTCCTTCACAGTTCCTGTTTCTGGGAAGACAAAGCTTGAGAGGGCCACAATAATATTCATGCACATTGACATCATCATCATCATTTCACTATCTGCCTGTGAAATCAACTCAGACCCACCAGCAAGATCTGAGAACTCAACACAAATCATCAACAGAGAAATCACCACAGACCCACAAACAAGGGCCAAGAGGTCAACACAAACTTCAGTAAAGTCCCAGGACCTCCAAAACCCTCCTCCAGGACTTCTGTAAACATGCAACCAGAAAATCATCTTCCAGGGTTTCCAGCAAGGTTCCAGGGCTTCTGTACAAAGTATCAAAAACAAACATCAACATAGACAGAGCAGACAAATGGAGTACTGGCATGCCACAATTTTTTTCCTTCTTGACTCTGCCATCACAAGAGTCCTTTTCTCTCAGTTCTGCTGTCTCTAACTTGGAAATCCTCCTAATATGTGGTCATTAGATCCTTCCCTTTCTGTTGCAGGAGTTCATGAGTTCTAGGGCTCACAAGTTGTGGGTTTCACATGTTTTGTTTCTTAACAGAATTAATACAAGTCTCACAGGAAACTTGAACTGAAACAAGATGTTAATTCAATAACTGAAACAAGGTGTGAACTACTTCTGTACTTGCCATTACAGTAAAGCAGCAGAGTCCTGCCCAAGAGCTAACAAAAAGACCTTTGTGATCTCCTTCTGACCATTTGTTTGATCCCCTTTTTGTGGTTTAAACCCAGGGATGCCAGAAACTGTTGAGGTAGGGTCTCTGTCCACCCCAAAACTCTTGCAGTTTCATGATGTGTTGTAGCGGAACCGTCTCAAAGAATTCAGTCAGACCACCTCCAACCCAAGTATTGACATTTATTGAGATTGAACACTCTCATGAAGTGGGCTAAATTCCAAGAAGAACCAGCAACTTTAGAGAAGGAAAGATGGATTTTGATAGGGTAAAGATGCAATTACATAACAAAAATTTACATGCAACAGAGGAATATAATTAATATTAAAAAAACATGAGGAGTTTGTTAAGGGATTAGGTAATGGAGGAGGGGTCCTATCTATGGTTTGATGGTTAAATATTCTGGTCATTTTGCCCTCCAACTCTCTAGCTATGGTGGTTAAGACAGATAGTTAGGTATTGTGGTCCTGTCTTGGGCTAGATGGATGATGTAATTGTGATTGAATACAAGAACACACCTGTTTGTGTGGGAATGCGTCTGGGGGCAGTGACCAGGTAGAGGCAGTAGCTAGGTTCCTATCACATGGGAACTGTTTCTGTTTCTGTGGGAACTAAGAGTTCAGGGACACACCCGTTGTTCCAGTGAGCAGTGAGCTATATACAAAGAAGTAAGGACATTGGTGTGGAGGGGGTGGGGAATAGGTAGGTGCAGTGGGCCTGCTGTTCAGTAGGGCTAGGCCTATAATGAAGTAAGAATATTGGGGCTGGGGGAAGCTTTATCAGGATTCTATCACCCTTATCACCTGTGGACTGAAAGCTCTGAAGACAGTGGTTGCCAGTGCTTATTCATTGCCTCCCAAGGCCTCTTCCTGTTTTCCTGGGACTGAGTTGTTCTCATTAGGGCTGTGGTGGACTGCATTCCTCTCTCACCTTGGTGCAATAGACCTTTCCTGCAAATCTTCCAACTTGTCTGGAGCTGGGAATTTGTTTCACTTAGTACTTTTGTGAGTTTTGCTGCTCTAGAATTTGTTTAGAGTCATTTTTAAAGATATTTGGAAGTGTCTGGGGGAGAGCTCAGGAAAGTCTTTGACTTTACTTCACCATCTTATTTCTGCTCCTCCCTGGGACTTATCCAGTTAACTCTTGAAGACTTCCAGTATAAGGGAGCCCCTATTTCCTCATGCAGCCCCTCCCATATATGGCCACATTTAATTATTGGACATTTATATTTCTCCAATAGAAATTCTTATATTATAATATGAATTATATTTTTTGCATGCATGTCATATATTACTTGACTCTGAGATCTTTTGAATTTGTGAATTATATCCCATTCAACCTTGCTGCAATGTCTACTGGAGTAACTTTCATCTAATAGGCTTCAATAAATTAAGATGTCAGTCAATAAACATTTATTAAACACCAACTCTGTGTTAAACACTGGAGAGATAAAGAATGGTAAGAAACAGCCCTGCTATCAGGAGGTTACAGTTTAAGGTGGAAGACAACATGTAAACAACTATAAATAAATAAACCATATACTGCATAAATTGAAAATGATAGAAGGAAAATGCTAGAATTAAAAATAATCAGGAAAGAAGATGTGATTTAGAGGTTCGTTGAATTGAAACCTTAAAAATATTACTTTGAAAGTAAAATTTCAAAATTGCTCAAGTAAAATATACCTGAAGGAAAACAAAGTGATGTTTGCATAGGAAAGATATATATATATATATATATGTATATATATATATGTATGTATGTATATATATTTTTTTTTCTAAAGGATGATTTAAACTGTTCTTTTAACCTTTTAATTTAGAAGATATCACTATCCTCGATAAGATTTATATTTCACAAGCCGTTTTTTCCCTGTGTCTGCAACATGCTTAATAATCCCTTTTTAGAGAATTCTCTTGATTATCCACAATGTAATTATGCACAATAATCACGGGCCTTCCATTACATTAAAATACCCTTCTCATATATCACAGATAATAATTGTTGCATCAAAAGAGAATAAACACCCAAGGGGAATTTACTTAGGAGAATGAGATGCAATAACATGATGAAATTGAACACAGGGAAATTTAGTCCAAACAGTTGATTATTAGGGGAAAAAAACAAACTTCAATATATTCCCAATCACAAGGCAGCAAATGATTTCCCCATGAGAGGTTTCATCATCATTAAAATATTTGGAATTAGAGTAGGGGTATGACCTTGGAATTTCACTGTTGGAAATATTGGGTGGGTAGACAGAAAGAGACAATTAACTTCTTATCCAGCCTTCATTTTTATAATGTTATCAGAACTGGGATTTGGCATCTGCCCAGCTGAACTTTACAAAAGTATGCATATTGGGAGGGGTGTTTGTTTCCTATGTATGTGAAGAGATATTTGATGCTTTTGCTATTTTGGAAAACAATACAAGAACCAAATATCTAGTTTGTTCTTTGCAAATGAAAATCAATGATAACAAAGTCATATTTGTTAAAAAAAATTTAACACTTTTCAATCCGTGATCTTCTTGAGAGTAGGAACTTTTTTCCTTTGTTTGTATCCATAAATTTTAGCACACTTCCCATAACATAGTAGACACAAAATAAATGTTTGTTGATTGACCATACATACTTATGTGCCTCTTTTTACAATCGGCTGATTTCCAAAGGCATCCCCCTCACTCATAAAGCCATCCTTTGCTAAAGATGCTCTGCCTTACATTGTATTATTCCTATTGCAGAGTAGGACAAATGAATAACATATTTAATAAAATATTTCTGTTTGTAAAGCATTCTACTAAGTATAAGAGATCCAAATCGCATAATAAAACAAATGCTCTGGAGGATTAACAGAGGAGACAATATGTATGGGCAGTTTTGCTGCAAGTAAGATAGAAAAATGTCCCATACTTCCTAGGTTTCATTGGCAAGGCAGATGTTAATGTTTTTACTCCTGACTGATAAAATGCTGTCATTTTCTAATGTTGAACAAATCGACAATATCAAGAATTTTCATTAAAATAATTTTCTTTTGTAGGTCTCTTAGAGCTGTGATTGTAGCACCTGCAGGGGTAGTTACCAGACTGCATCTCCACAAGGTTTGTTTATCAAGATGATTGTTGTGGGCACTTTGCTGAAAGCACTATTCTTCTGAACGGTCTTGGGTTTGTACTTCTGGGCTGTTTCCATTGGAACCTGTTGGTAGATTGTTATGAGTATGGTGATGGTATTTCGATTTTACTGGCACCTGCTGCCTCCTGTATCTCTCCCAGTGTGCCCTTCTGCCTCAGATAGGTTAGCCTGCCTGCCCTGTGTATGTTAGTCAGAGGGTAGTTGATCGGGATGGTTGATCACTTTTCCATAGGAGTTTATTGTGCAGGTGATGTTTACGAGGACTGGAAGTAGTGCCGGTGATCTGAGATATTCTTGGTCCTGAGGGGTGGGGAACCTGCAGTCTCGAGACCACATGTGGCTCTCTAGGTCCTCAGCTGTGGCCCTTTGAGTAAATACAAATTTCACAGAACAAATCTTCTTAAAAAAGGATTTGTTCTGTAAAACTTGGACTCAGTCTACAGACCGTACCCAAGGACCTAGAAGATCATATGTGGTCTCAAGGGTTCAGGTTCCCTACCCCGGCCATAAGCCTTTTAAGCTCATTTATCTATTGGTGGCAGATCAGGAGTACATGTTTTGTGATGTAGTTTACATTACATGTGATGGTAATTAGGAAGGTGGGCTCCTTATCTACAGTGATTTCTTCCCTCCATGATAGCTACAGGGGAAAGCTTAGAAGCAAGTCCTGATTTATGGGATACTGATGTTCTGAAGGATTCTGGTCTCAGAGTCCTGGCCTATCTCCATAAGTCTCTGAGGTCTTTTGAAATAACTGACATGTTACCTCCCATCTTTTCCTCAGAGTGCCCTGCTGCTTCAGTTTAGACGCCTTCCCTACCTTATAAAGTTATCTTTCAATATAATTTTCCTTTAGTTTGCTTATGGTATAAACTGTTTCTTTTTTTCACATTCCATATTTCTTAGGGCACAAAAGTAGTTACCTTTATATAATAATTTATACTTGAATTGGCGCCCACTTTGCAACCAGTTCTTGGTTACTGCAATAAGCACTGCTACCCATCATGTTTTTCATGTACCTTTCCTTCTGTTTTTATTTTCCTTACAATATTTGCCCCTTGATGATATTGTTGAGTTAAATGATTTATATAATTTAATGATTTTCCTAGTACACAGAATTTTTCAAGTCATTTTGCAGGATAACAGGACAATTTTAAAGTCCAACATTAAAATAATGTGCTTTTATTTTGATAATCCCCACAAAATTACTAATTTTGCTTCTAAACCTCTTTGTCGATCTGTAATCTAAAAATTCAGAGAACTCATAATTTTCACTTATCTTGGTAGTAATATGAAGAATTATTTTTTCCTCTATGGGTGTTGATAATTTCTAATTATTCAATAACTAGTCATATTCTTTGAGTACATATACAATACAGAATGGCTCTTGGTATATTACACATGCACACACACACTCTTTTTGTTCAATAAATTATATATGTATGTAGATACATGATATACACATGCATGTAGGTATGTTCATATATGTGCCTTTTTCAATCTATTTGCTAAAAAACTCCCATCTTTTAGTGACTTCTCTTCTAATTCTGGTTACATTGGTTTAATTTGTATAAAAGCTTTTCAGTTTTATGTGAAAAAAAATTGTTCATGTTATCTGTTATGGTCACCTACTACTTTTTGAGTTAAGAATTATTTCCTGTAATGGTAATGTAATTTGAATTTTGGCAAAGGTAACAGATACTTAGCACTTAGTAATTAATTGAGCCTTTGTTAAAGAAACAGAAGGTATGATTCCCTATTGCTGATGTAACAGGAAGGGGTTGGCTGAAACAGGAAGGAGCTAATGCTGTTTGTGTGTGTGTGTGTGTGTGTGTGTGTGTGTGTGTGTGTGTGTGTGTGT
>NW_027185809.1:43234146-43255602 GCF_028583685.1 Petaurus breviceps papuanus
TGTGTGTGTGTGTGTGTGTGTGTGTGTGTGTGTGTGTGTGTGTGTGTAAGGAGAAGTCCCTGCTTGGCCAGACAGATCTTCTTGGAGCAAGCTTTGTGGAAGCAGAAGCTGCTGCCTCAAGGAGGATGAAGAGGAAAGGCCCCCCAGGAAGGAGATAATGATTTTTAATTTTGGGAATGTGGATGAAGTGATTTTGATTCTGGAACTTCTGCTCAGGAGCTGCTGAGTCTGAGGGCCAGCCAGAGCTTCTGTGAGCTGCCAAAGACATCCAAGGCCCAGCTGGAGCTGCCACAGACTGAGGAAGCATGACTGTGATGCTGGTACTGTGTATGAACCTGTTTGTGGCTTTGTTAAGCCTTAACTTCCAAGAAACAGAGCATGGGAAGGATTTAAGGTGGACTGGATGCTATGAGCTTCAGTGTGGAACCAGAACTGCATGGAGGGCTGGATAAGGACCTGGGAGCTGTCTGCCTTTGAAGCCAGGTAACAGTTTGGTGAATCCAGGTAGGATCTGGGATCATGGAAGGGGATCCAGGGAATCTGAGAGATCACCCTGAGTCAAGCTGAAAGAAGACTTTACTTGGATACTGTGTACTGACTGAGAAATTGTAATTAATTAGTGACCTAGGGGTGGAGGACCTGTGTATTTTCTGATGATTGAAGAGTGAATGATGATGCATAAGTGACTGGTTGAATTAACTTAGTGTGCCCCATGAGTGGAGAACTTTGACTATTCTACTGTGTGTCCCTTAAGGAGGCAAATGATTGGATGATTGAGTTGATTGAATGATTGATTGACTAAATGAAAGTACCTTGTTCAAAACTTTGTGACCACTATGGTAAAACTTTTGTGGCCATTTCAGTGATAAGCTGTTGTTAATGCGGTATTTTTATTTTCTGTGATAAGTTGTAATATTGTAAATGCTGTACCTTGATTTTCTGTGAATGTTTTGCTCTGATTTGTTATTGAATAGAGTGTTCACTATACTATGTAATCAGAACCTTAAAAGCTGTTCACTGTAGCATTCTTTTGGAAAGCTGCTCTTGCTTGGCTTTACATTTCTCTAGCCACAACATTATGTTAATTCTAATGTGCTTTGTGCATTCTATATTCCTCCCAAACTGGCCTATTTACTGTTCCCCTTATATATCATTCTATCTCCCATCTCTGTGCCTTTGCACAGAGCATCCTGTTCCCTGGAATATTTACTTGATTCTTATTTTTCTTGTGTAATACTTAAATTCTTATAAACATCAGCTCAAAGTGTAAATCCTACAACAGAGACATTTCTGCTTCTCTCAGGCATTACTACTCTCTTTGAAATTACTTTGTAATTATTTTGTCTTTAATTTCTTGTGAGCATACACAGACTCCTTTCCCCATAAAAGGATTTACTTGAGGATCAATTTTGTTTAATTTCTATCTTTGTATCCCAATATCTAAATATCTTTCCTAATATTGGTACTTAATGCATATTTGTGAAATTCAGTTCAGTATACATCAAAAATATTAATAG
Organism: Petaurus breviceps papuanus; assembly: GCF_028583685.1. Classification (NCBI taxonomy): domain Eukaryota; kingdom Metazoa; phylum Chordata; class Mammalia; order Diprotodontia; family Petauridae; genus Petaurus; species Petaurus breviceps. The sequence goes on from NW_027185809.1 coordinate 43,235,664, forward strand.
AATACTTTTTTTTGTCTTTAATATCCAAGCCAAAAGGACACTGATGATCAAGTGGTGTATTGCTTTGAGGATTCCCAAACTGGGCAACTCATTTATATAGTAAGTATGAGCAATTCAGTTTAAAATGGGGGTTTGGGGGACTTATATGAGCTGATACAAAATGAGGTAAGCACAACTGGAATATGAAAATAATATGCCAAAATGTTGATAATAATGAAGATAAAAACAATAGAAAAGGTAGCTGATCTATGATTACTTGTAATATCCAAACTCATTTCCAGAGAACATATAACAAAACACAACCCTTTCCTTTCAGTGGGGAATTGGAGAGGGGACTGGATATGGAGGCAGAATTTTATATCCTGAACTTGTTTAGTTTTATTATTTAGCATTATTTGGTTTTTCCTTTGTTACAAAGGAGAGTGCAGTGAATAAATATGTTGCAAAATTACTGTTTTGAAAATTAAAAAGCATTAATAAACTTTAACAAATACCTTCATAAATAAAAAATATTAGTCACTGTGTACCTGTCTCATGACAGTGGAGCAAAATTAATAAATTTATACATAATGTCCATCTGTATTCACATTATCTTCCCTACTAGATAGTAAGAACTTTGTGGGAAGTGACTCTGTCTTATTAATAGTTTGTTGATAGTCACAGAATTATGGAATTAGATAGAAGAACATTGGTCAATGCATAATGCTAATTCTTTGATGAGAGGCATAATAAGAACATCTGTGAAGCATAAATGTCAATATTGAACTATAAAATAATAGAGCTGAAAGGAACTTTAAAGAACATCTATTCCAACCCCCTCATTTTGCAAATGAGGAAATTTGTCTTGAGGTCTCCAATAGTGATGCATACGGTGCATTGTATACATGAGATTCTTAACTAATTTTTTACTGAATAAACTAGTGAACAATCAAAAACATGTAATTGATAGTTTTAAAGATCTTCTGTTACATTCACACCCATAAAATTTAGCACGGTTCTGGGCAGTTAGTTGTTTAATAAATATTTGTTTATTGGTCAGTTGATAAAATTGCCAATATGTAGTGCTCTCTATAGGCAGATGTGACTCTTCTTTTATGAAAACTGACTGGCTTTTCCTCAAGTTCCATAAGTGCCATGTTGTCAGCTAAATTTAATAAAATAGGTAAAAATTATGTTTTTTGTGTATCTTTTTTTTGATTAATTTTTTTTTGTTTCCTTTTAGTTTACAGGATTCAATTCCACAATTCCTTGAATTTCACATTTATCCTACTTCCTCCTCTCCCCCCTGCCCCATGACAGCTTATAGTCAAGTACAGCATCTGTAAATACTTTCATATTATACATTAGTCAGGTTATAAGGATGGATTGTACCAACTGGAATGAAAAATGGTGAAGAGGACATAAAATCAAATAATAGAAGGAAAAAGATCAGGTATTTTGCTTCCACCTGGATATAAACTTAGTTCTTTCTAGTTCTTTCTCTGGATGCACATAATTCTCTCCATCATGAGTCTTTTGGGATTGACTTATATCACTGCATTGCTGAGAAGAGTCCAGTCTATCAAAGTTGGTTATCACACAACCAGCTCTTGGTTTTATTTATTAATTCAATAGTTTTCTTAGTTTCAATTTTATTAATCTCTCCTTTTGTCTTCAATATTTCTAATTTAGTATTTAATTGGGGGTTTTGAAATTGTTCTTTTTCTAGGTTTTTTAATTGCATGTCCAATTCATTGAGCTCCCTTTTCTCTAATTTAATCATGTATGCACTCAGGGATATAAAACTTCTCCTAAGAACTGCCTTTAATGCATCCCACAGATTTTGGTATGTTGTCTCATTATTATCATTCTCTTGAATGAAATTACTGATTGTTTCTATAATTTCGTGTTTGACCCACTCATTCTTTAGGATTAAATTGTTTACTTTCCAATTAGTTTTTAGTCTGTCTTTTCCTGGCCCTTTATTGCATATAATTTTTATTGCATCATGATCTGAGAAGGATGCATTTAATATTTCTGCCTTACTGCATAGAATTGTGAGGTTTTTATGCCCTAGAACATGGTCAATTTTGAATATGTGCCATGAACCACTGAGAAGAAAGTATATTCCTTTTTATCCCTATTCAGTTTTCTCCAGAGATCTATCATACCTATCCTCTCTAAAATCCTGTTCACCTCCTTAACTTCTTTCTTATTTATTTTTAGTTTGGATTTATCAAGTTCAGAGAGGGGGAGATTAAGGTCTCGCACTAGTATAGTCTTGCTGTCTATTTCTTCCTCTAATTCCTTTACTTTCTCCTCTAGGAATTTGGATGCTACACCACTTGGTGCATATATGTTAAGTAATGATATTGCTTTATTCTCGATGGTGCCTTTTAACAGGATATAGTTTCCTTCCTTATCTCTTTTAGTTAAGGCAATTTTTGCTTTTGCTTTATCTGAGATAAGGATTGCTACCCCTGCTTTTTTTTTTACTTCAGCTGAGGCATGATATATTTTATTTCAACCTTTTACTTTTACCTTGTGTGTATCCCTCTGTTTCAGATGTGTTTCTTGTAAACAGCATATTGTAGGATTATGATTTCTAATCCATTCTGCTTTCCATCTCTGTTTTATGGTAGAGTTCATTCCAAAAAATTATGTTTATATAATAACAGTCTCTAATGTGTTGGTGTCTTATCTAGTTCAATGAATAATCTTTTTAATTGCTAATAGTAGAAATTCATTGCTTTTAAAAATACATTTTTTTCATTAATATATTGTTGAAGGAGTTGTGAACTGATCCATTCATTCTGGAGAGCAATTTGGAATTATGCCCAAAGGTCTATAGAAATGTGCATCCCGTTTGACCTGGCGATAGCACTAGTAGGTCTGTATTTCAAAGAGGGAATGGGAAAAGGACACACATGCACAAAAATATTTACAGCACCTTTTTGTAGTAGCAAAAATTGTACATTGAAGGGATGCCCATCAGTTGGAAAATGGCTGAACAAGTTTCAGTAGATGAATGGAATGGAATATTGTTGTGCTATAAGAAAAGATGAGTAGGCAGACTTCAGAAAAACCTGTAAATAGTTGAAAGAACTGATGCTGAGTGAAGTGAGCAGCACCAGGAGAACATTGTATATAGTTACAGCCACAATGAATAATGACTAATCTTGATAGACTTATCTCTTCTTAGCAATGCAAGGATCCAAGGCAACTCCAAAGGACTCATGATAGACAATGCTGTCCATATCCAAAAAAAAAAAAAACCCAATATGGAACCTGAATGCAGATTAAAGAGTATTATTTCCTCTTTTTGTTTATTTGTTTCTTCTTTATTGTTGTTTCTCCCATTGGTTCTAATTTTTCTTTACAAAATGACTAATGTGAAAACAGGTTCAATATTAATGTATATGTAGAGCCTATATAAAATTATATGCTGTCTTGTGTCAGGGAGAGGGGATATGGGGAGAAAATTTGAAACTCAAAATCTCATGGAAGTGATTGTTCAAAACTGAAAATAAATAATGTTTAAAAAAATCCTCATTTTTTAGCATTCATAAATAAAAAAAAAACTGAGTTCTGAATTCTATCCCTTTTCCTGCTCTTCTACTACCCATTGAGAAGGGGAGAAATGTTATTTCAATTCTGCATTTTAAATCATGGGAAATATATATTTCTCAATAGCCATGTTGCAAAATAAGCAATAAAAATAAATTAAGTGAAAAAATATGCTTCACTCTTCACTCAGACTCAATCAGTTATTTCTCTGGAAGTGAACAGCATTTCTTCTTCATGGGCCTTTGTGAATTGACTTAGATTATTGTATTGATCAAAGTAGCAAAGTCTTTCATAGTTGATCATTGTTTAAAAAGTGCTGTTACGGGGGCAGCTAGGTTGTGCAGTGAATAGAGCACCAGCCCTGGGGTCAGGAGGACCTGAGTTCAAATTCAGATTCAGATATTTAACACTTACTAGCCATATGATATTGGGCAAGTCACTTAACGCTAATTGTCCTGGCTTCCCCCTCCAAAAAAAAAATGGATGCCATGCTATTTGGTACATATGTACTTAGTGTATTATTTATTATTGTACTATTATTTTATTATTATGTATTATATGTACTTAGTGTATTAGTATAATATTTATTAAATAAATATTACTACATTGCATATGGTATCTTTTAGCAAGTTATACTTTCCCTGCTTATCTAGTTTTTATTTGGTCAATTTTTGCTTTTTCTTTGTATGGTATCATCACAGCTATACCTCTTTGTTTTTTACCTCAGCTAATACATAACAGATTCTGTTCTAGTCCCTTATTTTTACTCCATGTATCTCTCTGTTTGAAGCATTTGTTTTTTTAAATTTTATTTTATAAACAATATATTGTTGGATTCCAATCCATTTTGCTATCGACTTCTGTTTTATAGGTGAGTTCATCACTTTCACATTCACAGTTATCATTATTAATTATTTACTTCTCTCTATCTTATTTTCCATATTTATCATTCTGTATCTTTTTACCCTGTCTCTCTTCAAAACTCCTTTTTGTTTCTGACACTACCTACCTTAATCTACCAGCCCTTCTATTAAACATTCTCCACTTTTATTCCCTTCACTTCATACATTCCTCTTGATTAAGCTAAATTTCTATACCCAAATCAGTGGTAATGCTATTCCCTTTTTGAGCCAATTCCAATGAAAGTAAAGTTCAAGCATTTTCCATCACTGCCCTCCCACATTCTTCTTTACTGTAAAAACTCTTCCTTTCACAACTCTCTTACATGAGATAAATGTTCCTGTTCTTGCTCCTTTTCCCCTTCTCCTAGTGCATCCCTCTTTCTTATCCATTGATTTTATTCGATCATCTCACAATCACCTCATAACCATGCCCTCTGTCTACATTTTTGTTGTTGCTTATTTGTACTTCATTTTTGACAAGTACCAATGACATCAGGAAAACAATGTCTTGGCTTGAAAGTGAATTGGATTTAAATGATGCAGGGCTAAGCAAAGTCACTAGCCTGACTCTCTTCTCCAGAGCCATCTGGGTTCAGTGTCAAGATATAAGATCAAGATGACTGGAGATGGCCCTGGATGCAGAATGAGATGGTGGCCTTTTTAAGTTAAGGTCTTTCCCAGTTCTTGGTTTGTTTGAGATATATATTCCTAAATGCCCTAAGAAGGATAAAATTCTTAGGAGTTACAATTATCACCTTCCTATATATGAATGTAAACATTTTAAGTTATTGATTCCTTTATTATTTCTCTTTCCTGTATTTCTTAATGTTTTCTGAACTACCTGGTGGAGGGTGGTCTATAAGATTTTTTGAAGCTTTCAAAGTAGTATGATCTAATGAGACATGTGATTACTGCTCTTTTAGCCTTTTCTCCAGTCTTTACCTTGGGCTTTAGTTTTCTCCTCTATAACAACTGGACTAAACAATCACTAAAGTCTATTCAAATTCTAAAATTTATACAACAATATTTAAATTTTTTTCTCAACAAACCAGGCTATGTTTTTTTGTATTCACAACATGAATTATACATAGGCAAAAGACTCTATCATTGCTACAGTAGGATTTGGTAAGAATGAGGAAGACTTGCCTGCCTGACTTATCTGCTATTTAGAACTACTTTAAGAATATATTTATTTGCTCATACAGAGTTTTGGTTCACAGTCCCATATCAAGGAAACCCAAGAAGGGACTTTGTACCTCTGATGCCACTAATGATAGCATTCCTCCAAACCCTGGGACTGTGATCCAGACTCTGAATGGGGAAAGAAATCTATTCTGAAAGTAGTGCTTAATAGCAGGTTAGGCAGTGAAGTGAGCCTTCCTTATTCTCACTGATTCCTATTCCAGTAATGCTAGAACCTTTGTCTGTGTATAATTCTTATTGTGAATACAAGTAATATAAGCAGGTTTGATGAGCAAAAATATAAATATTGATGTATAAATTTTAGAATTTGAAGTGACTTTAGTGATTATCTAGTTCAGTTGTTACAGAGGAGAAAACTAAAGCCCAAGGTAGTTAAAGGTTAGCCCACAGACACATAATTAATCTTTGAGACTAGTGAAATATTCTAATGTAAAATATAATGATATACTGTGGATGTAGCAGCATTTCAATTACAGCAAAGAAAGTGTTGATATGGTACAAAATTTTTTCCTTGAATAATATAAGCATAAGTTGTTTTTAAGCTGTCTACTTTTCAGTCATTAGGAGGTCTATTTATACAATCTATTTTTGAAGCTCTCCATACTAATTACTTATGTTGGATCTTATATAAAAGACATTAGACTTTTCTCCTTTATGAATCCTTTTTCTTTTAACAAATTCCCTTTAAAAATCAATAATGCAAATAATAATGGCTCACCTTTATACATCACTTAGTATTCACAAAAAAAACTTTTCTGATATTTAGTCTGTGATATAGGTTGGAAAAGTATGCTTAATTTTATATGTAAAAGTAGGAATTTAGTGATTTAATGAATCAATCACCCCACTGCACTTAAATGATAAAATACAAGTTTCTGATACCTTTGTCAGGTAAGTACAATCAAACAATCAATAAGAGGGTGAGAGCCAAATTTAGATATCTCTATTCAGTGTATCAGCTCTAGGCTTTAAACTATATTCAAAATTACTTTGATCAGTTTAAATGTCTTTAAAATTGATTGGAAAAAAGGTAATGGTATTATACAAAAAATACATGCATAGTAATTGAAGAATTGTTTTCATGTTCTGTGAGCTATCTATAAAATAAAAAAGTTAATTTGGAACCCAAAAATTCAGCCATTTTTTCCTTTAGAAAGGGAAGGTAGCTAACCTAAATGTCCCCTTGTAATGGCAAGGAAAGTGGTACTTTGCTCCTTGTTTCAGTTATTCAACTATATTTAAGCTTCTCTTGTGATTACATCACGTATTTTTTGGAAAAAATATAAACAGTACACACTGTGTTGCCCTTAATAGGCCTAAGGGAGTTTGGAGACCTTCCCTGCCCTTAATAGGACTAAGTTCATCACATGGAACCCACACTGGGAGGAGCTTGCCCAAAGAGCAGAACAAGAAGAGGGGAACAGGAAGGAGCAAAGCAGATAAATGATTGAGCATGTGCTGAGACCAAGTATAACTGAGAGGGAGAATGCTTTTGATTTTGGCACACTGTAGCACTCTATCTGTTGATCTGTCAGAAAAAAAAGGCTTTTCTGTTATTTTTGGACAGAAGTTCTGAAAAGGACTTTACTGCTGTTTACAGAATTCCTAAAAGAGGATTTTATTGCCATTTACAGGAGTTCTGAAAGAGGGCTTTACCGCTATGTACAGAAATCCTGGGACTTTACTGCAGGTTTGTGTTTGATTTCTCAGACAGAAGCTTTGTTTGTTGGTTTGTGTTACTTTTTCAGACAGAAAGTGAATTGAGATGATAGTGTCAGCAATGTGTGGGAATATTGTTGTAACTCTGCTAAGCTTAGTGTGTGTGTAAATATTTTTGTGGCTCTGTTAAACTTTGTCTTCCCAGAAACAGAAACTGTGAAGGGCTGAGAGTGGACTAGTTACTGTGAGCTGCGATGGAAGAGCTGCCTACCTGTGAATCTCAGCAAGAGTTGGGTGAATCTAGGCAAGAGTTGGGACCCTGGGAGAGGAGCCATGGAGTTTGGAATTCAGCCTCCAGTTAACATGAATGGACCTTTACATGGGTATTTAGTGCTGACTGATGAGATTATGACTTATGGTGACTTAATTGTGGATGCCTTTATAATTTCTGCTACCCCTTAGGGATGATCAGCTTAAGTATGATTACTCCTTAAGGATGATTAGAAGTCAGTCTCCAATCAAGATGAAAGAAGACTTTAGATGGGTACTTTATATTGATTGAGGAGATTGTGACTTACTGAAAGATATGTTTTGTTTAACACTATGTGACCACCTTAGTAATAAGTTGTTATGTTATAATGTTGTGAATGTGTGCTTTAGTTTCTTGAATGTTTTGTTTTAGCTTATTGCTGAATAAATAATTTACCATAATATGTGATGAGAACCTTTAATTTATTCACAGCAGCAGACCTCAGAAGAGGTGCTCATGATTGGCTTTATACCCCTATGTGCCAGGCATTGGGCTAAGTATTTATATAAATATTTTATCCCTATATTTTGTGATATAGGTTCTATTATTATCACCATTTTAGAGTAGAGGGAATATAAAGAAAAAGGTAGATGACTTGCCATAAGTATTACATCCAGTAAGGGTCTGAGGTTAGATTTGAACTCAGGATTTTCTGACTCCAAGCCCACTATTCACTTTGCTAGCAGTCCCCTATTAGGCATCTGCCAATATGTTTAGAGTCTCAGCCTTACAAACTAACCCCAGAAAATAATTTCTTGGGGATGATCTCTGGTCTCAGTCTCAGTCTTTTTCCACACCCCTACCTTGACTTCAGGAAGGTCTTGTGAACTTTGAAGGGTTTGGAGCTTTTCTGAAATCCCCTGGGTAATCAAGTATTATTCGTAGAATAACTAATGATGGTGTCTGTATCAGCCATAAAGAAGAGATTAAAAGTCACGAGGAATAATAATTTCACGACTCTAAAAGAAGCCCTTCAGAAAAATTTGCATTATATCTAAGGAGAACATTTTAAGACTTTAGCAAAATGAATTCCTGGAGTTGTTGATTACCCCCTTTTTGCCACATGTGTTTTTAGTTTGAGCATGGTTTCCACTAAAATCTACACATATTTCTGGGACATTATGTCTAATACCTTTGTTGGGGAAATGGGATCTTTGATACCAACAATACCACCACAATTTTATTAAATTGTATTTAAATTTATCCATTTCTAAAATAAAAATATATCTGATTGACTCGTTATTGTTTGATAATCAATACAGAAAGCACACTAGTGGGGTCTCATGAACTATAACATGAGAAAGACACCAAACAACCCTTCCAGACTAGCCTTAGATCCCTAATGGGAAATGTAGCAGTTTCTCTCTTGCAACCCAACTTGCTCACATTGGGATTGGGTGGCTTGGAAAGTAGCCCAAATGCACATGCCAAATATAAATGTAAAAACAGGCTCACAAAGGCTAAATTTTATCTACTGTCATATAGCCAGTATTATGGCACCGTCTAAGATGTCATTATCTTTCCTTGGAAGGATGATTTCTATCTAGCCTGAATATGTGTACATGTGCGTATACACATACATATGCATGTATATGCATGTGTATATAAACACATACATATATATGTATATGGATGTTTATATAAACACATCCATATATATGTATATGGATGTTTATATGTATATATATGTGCATGTGCATGTTACCTCTGGGGGATTTTATTTTTTCTATGCCACAAGAGATTATCATAGTACCTGGAACATCATAAGAGTGATTAATAAATTGTATTGAATAATTGGAGTCATTACTTGAACCTTTTCCTTCTGATGACATGCAGAGAGCAATGGTCTTCCAAATATAGCAGAGATAAAACTTATTTCTTCCCTTCACTTTCAGTTAAAATATTTGTTTGATTCTAAGCTAATCAAACCTATTGTCCCTCATCTTTGTTTGGGGGTGTGAAAAAGTAGCGGGAGTGTAATAACTGTGGTAAAGTGTGAAGAGAGAGAATAAGGTAGGATTGGAGGAAAAAGTACAGGTTTCACTAGTTAGAATATGACTATTTCCCCACCTGTAACAATAGCTTTAAGTTTAGAGCATTGACTAAAATTTTAAACCCTAGCAAAACCAAAATGACTCATTTATCCTTGAGACACTGGGTTAGACATATATTAAACCCATTATTTTAAATTTGACTAGTGAAAAGTTTGTTTGAAACCACCTGACACATAGAAAAATGAGAATTTCTTTTTGCAATTCATTTCCAGTCAGTAAAGGGGCAGATCTGACCATCTCAAGTGATCTCCACAATGTAGACTCAGTGAAAACCTCAGTGGAAATGGATATTTGTTAGTCAGATATGCCACCTTAGATGTGTGCTTTAGAAAATTGTGTGACAATCCATCAATAAGCCATTTAAGCATCTGATATATGCCAGGGACTATGCTTGTTTTAGTGCTGTAAATGTGGACAAAAACTATTCCTAGTAGAAACTGTAGTAGGTTATGTGAAATATCCCTTTCCCTCATGAAACTTATGTTCTAATGGGATAGATAATTTGCATATAAAAATAGGAATATACTATATATGTGTGTATATATATATATATATGAAACAAATAAGAAAGTAATTAAAGGGTAGATGAAACTAGCCAAGAAGGAAAGGCTACATTTAATAGTTGGTATTTAAACTGATATTTAATAGATAGCATTTAAATATAGATGGCATTTGAACGGATATTTAAATAAAAACTAAGAATTCCAAGAAGTGTTAGTAAGATGTATGTGTTCCTGGTATGGAAGCTGGCCAACTCAAAAGCAGATGCAAGGAATAGAATTTAACATATGAGAAAAAGTTAGCATGAGAGGTAGCATATGGCATTCCACATTCCAGTTAGCATGGACCACAAAATGCATGAAAGGAACTAATGTGTAATAGGGCTAAAAAGGTAAATTACAGACAGATATGGATAGCTTTAAATGTCAACTAAAGGAGATAATATTTGACCCTCCATATAATAGGAATATTTAGATGGAATGACAGTCACACATCCACTTATGAAAATTAGGTAACTATAAAAAATGTACTGGAAAGGGTAGAGACAAGACAGGGAGATCAATTAGGAGTCTATTACAATAGTGCAGGCTAGAAGTAATAAAAAAAAACTGATCTAAGATGGGGTGAGAAAATAGAGAGAAATGAACAGACCAGAGAAATACTTTGGAGCTAGAAATACCATATTAAGCAACTGACTAGATTAATGAGATGAATGGGAGTGAACATTTGAGGATGACCACAAGATTAGAACAAGATTGGAAGGGACATGGTGCTTTACTGAAAGAATTAGTGAAGTCTGTAAGAGGGATTGGTTTGGTGGGATTGAGAAAGGATACTGGACAAATAAAATAAGTTCTATTTTGAATCCCTTTAGTTTGAATGTGGAATCAAGTTTCTATGTGGACTCTAGTTCAAAATGTCAAGTAGGAATTTTGTGATATAGTACCTGGTGCTCAGGAAAGAAACTAGGGCTGGAAAAAATAGATAAAAGTATCATCTGCATACATGTGTTTATTAAACCCATAATATGAGAAGAAGAGAAAGAAGGGAAGGGAGAGAGATACAGACAGACAGACAGACAGAGACAGAGAGAGACAGAGAGACTGAGATAGAGATAGAGACAGAGACACACAGAGAGAGACAGAGACAGAGAGACAGAGACAGAGAGAGAGAGAGAGAGAGAGAGAGAGAGAGAGAGAGAGAGAGAGAGAGAGAGAGAGAGAGAGAGAGAACATAAAGGAGGAGAGGACAAAGGAAACAGAGATGGAGACAAAGAGAGACAAAGGGTTGAGAACAGTTTTGTCACATAATCATAGCTAGGGAGAGCAATAGAAACAGTTCAGTATATAAGACTGAGAAGGAACTATCAGATATATAAGAGAATAAAGAGAGGGAAATGCTATTGAAAAAAAAATTTAAAAAATGAAAAGGGGTGGCCAGGTAGCACAGCGAGTAAGAGCACCGGCTCCAGTGTTGAGAAGACCTGGAGATTGAATCCCAGGCTCAGACACTTAGCACCCACCCAGAAACACCTGGCCGTGTAACCTTGAGCAAGTTACTTAACCCCAATTGCTTAGGGGCGGCCAGGTGGCTCAGCGAGTGGGAGCACCGGCTCCAGTGTCAGGATGACCTGGATCAAATCCGGGCTCAGAATACTCAGCACCACACCCAAGAACAATAACTGGCTGTGTAACCTTGAGCAAGTTACTTAACCCCAATTGCTTAAAAAAAAAAAAGAAAAAAAAACCTGGAGAGGAAAAAAGTATCTTGGAGAAGAAGGTGATCAGTATTATCAAATACTAAAGATATGCAAAGGAGAATGAGTAAAGTGTCTCATATTTGTCATTTAAGACATCAGTGGATACAGGTTCAAAGGATATGAAAAATCGACAAAAGAAACCTTAATAACCATAAGAAATTGTTAGTTCCAAATCACTAATATTGTAGAAAAATAAATGAAAACAAAATGACCTCAATAATCTACCCCAAATATAATAATTTAAGAAAGATGACAAAAGATGGGAATAATCAATGTTGGAGGGACTGTAGACAGATAAGTATATTGATACACTGTTTTGGGATCTGTAAATTGATCCAATTATGTTGGAAAGCAATTTGCAATTTATTAGAAAGTGATTAAAATGTATGTATACTTTGATCCTATTGATTATCAAACAATAACAGTCAAGTTTATTTTGATTTTATAAGTGGGTACTAAATTGGTAAATTGGTACTAAATTTATAAATTGGTACTAAAGAACCCATTCAAAAAGAAGGTACATTATCTCCCAGAAATATATGCAGATCTTTGTCAAAATTATGCTCAAACTAAAATTACATGGAACAATATGGGTAACACAACTCCTGGAATTCTTTTTTTCCTGTAGTCTTAAGAAGTTCTTCTTAGATATGATGCAACTTTTTCTGACGTGATCCTTGTAGAGCCTTAAAACTACATCCCCTAATAACTTCTAAACTCTTCTTTGTGCCCAGTACAGAAATTGTCATTAGATATGCTAGGAATTATGCTTGGTTGTCAGAATACACAGTTGATAGTTCATGGATTTTAATAGAATTCCCACAAGATTAAGACAATAACTTATACAGTTTATTACACTCAGATAAATACAGCCAGTGTGATTTGTTCCTTGTCTCAAGTTTCTTAGGATCTGAATTTCTGGATAGATGACTTTTTACAAGGCTGAAATGCTTAGGAGATGACCTAAACTCTAAGATCCCCACCCTTATTTCCAATAAGCCTCTCCTTGCATCTCTCCTTTTGCTAATAAATAGTAAGGTATCTAGTCAGTTAATTCATATTTATTAAGTACCTACTATGTATCAGGCACTATTCTAAGATACTAAAAGAGACAAAGACAGTGTCTGTACTTTACAAGCTTGCAGTCTAATGAGGGAGATAAGAAGTTAACAAATATGAACAAACAAGCATACAGGATAAATACGAAATAATTTTAAAAGGGAAGACATTGAAATTAAGTAGTCTTGGGAAAGGTTTCCTGTAGAAGATGGAATTTAGTTGGGACTTCAAGGAATCCATGGAAACAAATAAGTGGAGAGAAGGAGGAAGAGCGTTTCAGGCATGGGAGACAGCCAGAGAAAATGGTAGGAGTCAAGATATGGAGTGTCATTTTGGTGGAACAGGTAGGAGGTCAATGTCACTGAATTAAAGAGTAAATGGTGAGGATTAAGGTATAAAAAGACTGGAAAGGCAGGAGAGGGCTAAGTTATGAAGGGTTTGAACAATTAGAGGATAGATATTTAATCCTAGAGGCAACCAATAATGAGCCACTGGAGCTTATTGAGTAGAGGAAGTACATAGTTAGGCCTGGACTTTGGAAAATCACTTTGATGCCTTTGGAGTAGAGATTTTAAATAGGCAGACTGATCAGCAGGCTATCACAAGATTCCAGAAGGGAGGTGATGAGGCTTGTGGCAGTTTCAGAGGAGAGAAGAGGACTTATATGAAAGATGTTTCAAAGTTGAAATGGACAGACCTTGCCAACAGATTGTCCATGGGGAAAGAGAGGAAATGAAGAGTTGACAATAGTACTCGGATGTAAGTCTGTGGGACAAGTAGGATGGTGTAACACTCTACATTAATAGGGAAGCTTAAAGGGGGGAGGATTTCTGAGGCAGATGATGGGTTCAGTTTTGGATATACAGAATTTGAGGTTTATGCTGGATATTCTGTTTGCTATGTGTGAAAGTTGCATATCCACTCATTTTTCTTTGCAAATGAAGACTCTTTCATGATCAAATTCTTTGGATCTTTTTTTGTAGCTAATATTTCAAACCCACATTGCAACATTTGATTTTTAAAAACTTGTATATGTGATATGATAGGATAGGAATGAATTCAACTAAATTCAATAATTATTATGAACAAGCCATATTGTACTATAATGATAATATATTATTTGTCCATATACTTCTCTATTGGTCTCATGTTGAATTTTATCTTCTTTGTCTCCATTTCCTGAAGAATATAAATTAAACCCGAATAGGTGGCTAATAAATTTAGCCCCTTATTGATAGTCAAATTAGAAGTACTTGTGGGGATTTGTAGCCATATGATACCCTTACCTTTCAGTCAACTCAAAATTAAATTCAACAAATACTTATGGAGAATCTCTCATATGCCAGACTCTATGATAGGCACTGATGTGCAGTGAAAAGAAAAATAATTTAGAGGGAGCAAAGTGGGATGTGAATCTGAAATTTGTCATTTATATGCTTGCATGCACATTCCCCTTATGTGATCATCTGTAAGAACTTTGAACCTTTGGGGGCCTTAGGACCCTCACCTATAAAATGAAGGGGTATGACTAGACTTTTTTTTTCCAAATTCCAAATTTCCCTTTCCAATTTGAAGGGGATCTGAAACGATAAAGTGAATCAACTTTGGAAGAGGAATCTCCTTGAAAACCTCCTAGATATAATAGTCACACATGTCACTGCTTAAAGGACTCTAGTGAGAGAAAACTCACTAATAAGCTTCTGACAGTTTTCAAGATTTCTGATTATTGAGATAATTTTCAGGGTCTTATTATTAACCTGGGATCTGTGAGCTTTTTAAAAAATAGATAAATGCATTTCAATGTATTGTTTGTAATATTATATAGTTTAGTTTTGATTTACTATCATTCTGAAAAAGAGTTCATCACACACACAGATAAGAACTCCTATGTTAGAGTGATCAGGAAAGGTTTCGTGAAAAAGGAAGAATTTTAATTGAAACTTGAAGAATAAATGGGGCAGAGGGTGTGCAGAGCCAAGGTAGTGGAGTAAAAGCAGGAACTTGTTTGAACTCCTGCAACAAGAACCTCCAATACCTATAAAAAAAATTACTATAAACAAATTTTAGAGCTACAGAACACACAAAGCGACAGAGAAAAACAAATCGCCAACTAAAGACAGCCTGGCAGACCATCAGGAAGGTCTATCACATCAGGATGGGAGTCAAGCCCAGTGCCACTTGAGCCATGCCAGTCCAGACTTTCAGCCCAGACTAGCCGAAGCAGACTTCAGGAGAGTGAATCAGTGGCACTTGTAGTGGTTTCCAAACTTCTCAATGAATAAATGCTAAAGAGGAAGTAAAGAAGTAAAAGGTCATTAGGGAAGTCTGTTGAAACAGGATGAGAGAAGAGTGTTGTCTGACCCCTGGCTCTGGGGTGAGAGGTGGTGGCAGCAAGGCAGTTGCAGTGGCTGCTATGTGGCTGCTTCTGGGGCTTCTGGCCTACAAATCAGAGGGGGACAAAGTGACCATTCATAGGGTAATTGCTCTTGCTTTGACCTGCTTGGATTTGGGTCACATACTTGGATGGTGGTTCTGGGGTGAGAAATGCAAGTGTACCAGAGCTTGTAGTGTCTGTAGAGAGGGCACCCTCCTCATAGCTCGTGAAAACTGAAAACCCACCAGCAATTTGGGATACTGCTTTCTCCTCTCTGGAAGCAGAGTTCTACCATGGCAAAGATCTCAAAAGTCAAGAAAGCTCAAGAAGCATTTTGAAAATCAAGTAATAAAAGTGGAAGAAAAATCAGGAAGAAAAATGAGAATGATGCAAGAAAATCATGAAAAGCAATTCAACAGCCTAATGAAGAAAATAACATCTTAAAAATAGACTAACTCAAATGTTAAAAGAGGCCAAAAAAGGGGTGGCCAGGTGGCTCAGCGAGTAAGAGCCCTGGCTCCAGTGTTTGGATGACCTGGAGATCAAATCTGGGCTCAGATACTCAGCACCACACCCAGAAATAACTGGCCGTGTAACCTTGAGAAAGTTACTTAACCCCGATTGCTATAAAAAAGAAAATAAAAGAAAAAAAAAGAGGCCAAAAAAGCCAATGAGAAGAATGCCTTAAAAAGCCAAATTGGACAGATGGAAAAGGAATTTCAAAAATTCACTAAAGAAAGTAATTCCTTCAAAATTAGATTAGAGCAAATGGAAGCTAATGACTTTATGAGAAATCAAGATACTACAAAACAGATCCAAACAAATGAAAAAAGAGAAGGCAGTGTGAAATATCACATTGGAAAAAGCACTGACCTGGAAAATAGATCCAGGACAGATCATTTAAAAATTTTTGGACTACCTGAAAGCCATGATCAAAAAAAAAGAACCTAGAAATCATCCTTCATTCTCAAGGAAAATTGCCCTGATATTTTAGAACCAGAGGACAAAATAGAGAGGTTGAAAGAATCCACCAATCATCTCTTGAAAAAGATCCCAAAAAGAAAACTCTTAGAAATATAATAGCCAGGTTCCAGAGTTTCCAGATCAAGGAGAAAATATTACAAACAGCCAAGAAGGAACAACTTGAATGTTGTGGAAACACAATCAGGATAACACAGGATCTGGCAGCTTCTACATTGAAGAATTGAAGGACTTGGAATATGATATTCTAGAAGTCCACGAAGCTGGGATTCAAACCAATAATCATCTACCCAGAAAAAACTGAGTATCATGTTTCAGGGTAAAATATGGTAATTCAGTCAAATAGAGGACTTTCAAGCATTCTTGATGAAAAAAAAACAGAGTTGAATAGAAAATTTGACATTCAGATACAAGAAGCAAGAGAAACATGAGAAGGTAAACAGTGAAAAAAAAAATCATAAGGAACTTATCAAAGTTGAACTATTTACATCCCTACATGGAAAAACAATAATTGAAACTTTTCTCAGTATGAGTGGAGTTGAAGGGAATATAAATGTACACATACATTTATATGTCTATATAAAAGTGTATATGGGTGAATGAATACTTATGTGAGTGTGTGTATATATGTGTACAGGTATACATAGATAGAGGGCACAGGACCAATTGAATAGGAAGTGATGACACTTAAAAGGTGAAACTGAGAGGTGAGAGAGGAATATAATAAAAAGAGGTGGGGAGAGGCAGAATGGGGTAAATTATCTCATATAGAAGAGATAAGGGAAGACTGTTACAATGGAGGGGAAGAACAGGGAGGCAAAAGGGAATGGATCATCCTTATTCTCATTGAATTTGTCTTAGGGAGGGAATGACATACACACCAAATAGGGCATCTCACTCTCCAGGAGAGTAGGGAGGAAGGGGATGAGAAGGGGGGTGGTGATGGGGAGGGCAGGTTGGGGGGAGGATTTGGTAGCACACACTTTTGAAAAGGAACAGAGTCAAAGTAGAGAATAGAACAAATGGGGGTGGGATAGGATGGAGGGAAATATAGACAGTCTTTCACAATATGTTCACCAGGGAATTTTTTTACATAGGTATATGTGTATAACCTATATTGAATTGCCTATCTTCCCAGTGAAGTTGTGTGATGAGGAAGGAAGGGAAAGAATCTGGAATTTAAAGTTTTAAAATCAAATGTTCAAAAAATTATTATTATTATTATTATTATTTACATACAACTGGGAAATAAGATATACAGGCACTGGAGTATAGAGATCCATCTTATCCTATTGCAAAGTTGGAGGGAGCAGATTGGGCAAGGGGGTATACAGTGGGATCACTGTTTTGGGGTGGTGGGTAGGGGAAAGATGGGGAGAAATTTTGCAATTCAAAATCTTGTGGAAATGAATGATATAAACTAAAACTAAAACTAAAATTTAATTTAAAAAAAAGAAGCAAGAGAATCATGAGAAGGCAAACAGGAAAAAAGAAATCATAAGGAACATATTAAAGTTGATCTAATTACATTCCAACATGGAACTCATAAGACTTTTCTCAGTATGAGAGTAGTTGAAAGAAACATATGTGTGTATATGTATATATACATATATGTATATGTGTATATATACGAGGGTATATGTTTGTATAAATATATATTTCAGTGTCTATGTATGTGTATATATGTGTACATAAAGAGAAGGCACAGGATAAGTTGAATATGAAGGGATGACATCTGAAATATAAAATTAAAAGGGGAGAGAGTATGTGAGACTAAAGACCCTTTGCCAAAATAAAATTAAAAAAAAGAAACTCAGAGGTTTCTTCAGAGAAAGAAAAAGAGATATTTATTTATTTCTTCTTATGAGAAGGGGGATTCTTAATACAGAATGTGAAGCTTGGTTATATAAAAGGCTTGAAAATGTTGCAGGGGTCTAGGACAGTGCTGTTGTTGCAGGGGTCTGGGAACCTTTCTGTTGGTTCAGAAGCCCTGAAGAAGGATTTTCTTGTTGTATGTTTACAGAAATCCTGGGAGAGGGTTTTGCTAATGTTTTCAGGGGTTCTAGGACTGTTCTACAGACAGAGGATGAATTAATGAAGGGACTGGCAATGTATCTTGTGGCCTTGCTAAGCCTTGTCTCCCCAGGAACTAAGATTGCTGAGAACTTGCCTTGTGTCAAGATGAAGAAAAGACCTCCATTTGGGTATTAAGTGCTGTGTTTAAACTTGATGTAACTCTGGGGTAGATTCAATTGAGATCCAGGGGTGGGGAACTTTTGACCTTTTGGTGCTCTGTGATTGACAAATGAAGGTACTTTACTTATGTTTGGAAACTAATCTCCTTTTGAGAAGAGGGGCTTTGTGGTGGACTAAATGAAGTTATAGCCTAGGGGTGGAGAAGTATTTAGACCAGGAACTTTGTAATTGATTGAATGATTGGAAGGTCCTGGAGTGGGGTAGTCCTTGGAGATTATTTAATCACACTTAGTAAATGCTGTATTTGGAATGATGTCATGTTTTTATCTTCTCTGTTCTTGGTTGGTCACTGAATAAAATGGAGAGCACCTATGCTGGTATTTTGAACCTTGGGAAGTTGCCTTTCCTGGCAATTACATTACACCCCCCCAAAAAAAAAATCCTCTCCCTCTTCCTTCTCTATCCTGTTCCCATTAACTTTGAACTGAGACTCACAATCTACCACAAAATTCTGTTGTTGCAAATGAAATGTCAGTAATATCAAAAATAGATATAAAAGCAGAAGATACCTGTGTAGCAGAATCAAAAGCAGATGAAATATGACGTCAGTATCAATGTAGATTTGAAAGTAGACAATATTTTATGAATCATGGGTGTTTTAAGATATGGTGACCTTCCTGGAGTTCTGCAACAATATTTACAATTTTATATTTGTACAGGTCAGATGGTGGTCAGTGGAAAAAAGTCTGGGATATTTGGTCCTATGGATAAATTTGCAAGGTCTGTGCTTCCCTTCCTACACATTACCTTAGCTTAGCAAAAACTTCAACTTATGATCAGGGAAGTAAGGCAAGGCTACTAGCCCAGGCTGCTAAGTCTTTGGTAACTTACTACAAATATATCTAGATTTTAGAATATTGCCTGAGAAGATTCCACCTCACACACAGATACATCTAGTTAATAGAAATTTTAGACTGGGGTCCAGGCAATCTATTATTAAATCTTTGAGAAGTCATCATTTTCATCTCACTCAGAGAGGAATATATTGGAAGGAGAAAAGGAGTGACAGAATAGGGTAAATTATCTCATATAAAATGGGCAAGAGAAAACTGTTACAATGTAGGGGAAGAGCAGAAAGTTGAAAGGGAATGGGATGACCTTACTCTCATTGAATATAGCTTAAGTAGGGAATAACCTACATACTCAATTGAGTATCTTACCCTAACAGGAAAGGCAGATCAGGGAGAGGGTAGTTAGAAGCAAACACTCTTGAACAGGGACACGGTCAAAGTAGAAAATAGAATAAGTGGGGGTGGGGGGGTGGGATAGGATGGAGGGAAATAGAGTTAGTCCTTCACAATATAACTACTATGGAAACATTTTGCATAACTACAC
>NW_027185809.1:43256002-43290834 GCF_028583685.1 Petaurus breviceps papuanus
ACTTTCAAGCATTCTTGATGAAAAAAACAGAGTTGAATAGAAAATTTGACATTTAGATACAGGCAGCAAGAGAAGCATGAGAAGTTAAACAGGGAAAATAAATCATAAGGAACTTATCAAAGTTGCACTATTAATATTCCTACATGGAAAAACAATAATTATAACTGATGAAACTTTTATCAGTATGAAGATAGTTGAGGGGAATACATATATATATATATATATATATCAGGGCATATGGACATGTGAATACATATGTGAATGTGTGTATATATGTTTATAGGTATACATAGATAGAGAGCACAGGACCAATTTAATAGGAAGGGATGATAATTTAAAGGTGAAATTAAGAGGTGAGACAGGAATTTAATGAGAGAAGATGGGGAGAGACAGAATGGGGTAAACTATCTTATATAGAAGAGGCAAGGGAAAATGGTTACAATGGAGGGGAAGAATAGGAAGGCAAAAGAATGGGTCAACCTTATTCTTATTGAATTTGGCTTGGAGAGGGAATGACAAACACACCAAATAGGGTATCTCACCCTACAGGAGAGTAGGGGGGAATGTATCAGAGGGGGAATATAGAAGGGAGGGTAGGCTGGGTTGGGAAGGGAAGTTGGAAGCACCTACTTTTGAAAAGGGACATGATCAAAGTAGAGAATAGAACAAGTGGCAGGTGAGATAGGAGGGAGGGAAATATAGTCAGTATTTTGCAATATATCTATTATGTTATTGTTTTGCATTAGCTACACATGGACAACCTATACTGAAATGCTTATCTTCCCAGTGAGGGTGGGTGACAAGGGAGGAAGGGACTGAATCTGGTATCCAAAATTTTAAAATCAAATGTTTATATACTATTATTAATATTATTTTATATATAATTGGGAAATAAGATATACAGGCACTGGGTCATAGAGATCCACTATGCCCTATTGGAAAAATGGTGAGGGGTATCGGAGAAAATATGGGAGAGAGCAGATTGGAGGAGGGGACATCCTGTGGGACTGCTATTTTGGGGCAGTTGATAGGGGAAAAATGGGGAGAAAAATTGTAACTCAAAATCTGGCAGAAATGAATGATGTAAATGAGAAGTTAATAAAGCATTTGAAAAATGAAAAAAATAAAATATAATAAAATTTTAGATCTATTACATTTGGTACATATAAAATTTTTTTTCTAAATTTTAAATCTAAAAAAAGAGAATTTCCCTACCCCCAGCATAAAAAAGCATGAATTTATATGAAACCATGAATCTCCATTTCAAAATACTTTCTTTAAAAAAATACTTAATTCTGCCTTGCTTTTAAAACAGTGTTATTTATAAAACTTCTTTCTGAATTTCCTTTTATCCTCTTCTATGTTTTTATGTAAATTATATGCAGTTCTGTCTTGTTACAATACATCCTCCATTTTAGGTCATCAGTGTTATGAACCCTATCCAACTGCCTAAAAGTACTTGCAAATAATGGAGAGAAGTAATGGGGTGGTATTGGCAATATCCTGGGAAAAACAGGCATAGTAAAGAAAAACAAATCTACGCAATGGCCATTTCTGAAATGTATGTATCTGTCCGTGACCTCTCTGTCAGTAATGAATAGCCCATTTTATCATAAGTCTTACGGAGTTGTAGCTGATCAGTCCTTTGATCAGAATTCTCTTCTTCCAGAATTATTTTCCTTCTCAGTGTTGTCCCTGTTATTTTTCCTGTCTTTTTTCACTTCACTTTGTGACAATGCATAGTACTACCTAGAATTTTATGAAATGGAATCTCTTGTTATTTTCTCTTTTATTACTTCCTACCTTGCAATAATATTCTACTGAATTCATATATAACTTGTTTAAGTGTTTCGTAATCATCTAAATTCTCTCTTCCCTTTTAAACTCCTCTTCAGGATCAGTAAGTTTGTTTTGCTTTTCTCTCCATAATATTACCCTTCCTCTTAACACTCCTTCCATCCCAGATGGGTTTCTCCTGTTCAATTTGCTATATTTCTGTTCCAAGTTGTGTGTGTTTGCATTGAACTCATTTTTGTTTCAAATAAGAAAGATGTTCTTTAGATATCTACACCCTTCTCCACTTCCTCCAAGTTTGTATACTTTTCACCTGACTCAATTATGATAAATGCGAAGTTTCACCCAGCTCTTCCAACTTTCTCTTCCCTGTGGAACGACAGGTACATTAATGCATTGTATCTGCCACTCTCTTCTTTCTCTTAAAGCCCTCAAAACTGAGCCTATACTTTCTGAAATGTGTTGTTTTTTTAATTTAGCTACTTCAATACACTTTTAAGGCATTAAGGTTCTAAAAGGACACATTTCCTCCCATTAGAATATTAGCACTACATTATACAACTCCTTTGAATAGTTTAAATAAATTTAAGTTTCTCTGAACTTTGTTTGAAGTGTTTCTTTTCCCTAAGTTCCTAGTCAACTGTATTCAATCAGAAATGCTTGAAAGCCTTTGTTCAATTAAAGGTACCTTGTTCCCCTGTAGTATTATATTCAGCTTTTAAGGGTAAGTTATTATTGAAGGGCAAGTATATATAAAACATTCCAGATATGTGACCAACTAACATTAGATGAAATACTTCCAGTAAAGTTTTAAAAATATCTATCTGGGTAGAGCATTCAACTTACAGATAAATTGGAAAATTTCCTTACACTGAGATTAAATCTGACTTTATAGCAAGATTGATCATTGCTTCCAGTTATATTTCTGGAATATATTAGAGTCAATCTAATCTCTTTTAAATTTTTTTTTTACTTTTTTTAAATTAAATTTTATGTTTATTTCCATTCATTTCCACAAGATTTTGAGGCAACAATTGTCTCCTTGTCTTTACCCTTCCCAAAACCCCAAAACAGTGATCCCACTGTATACCCCCTCCACCAATCTACTCTCTCCTATAACCTCCCCCTTTCCCCCTCTGACTTTCCAGTAGGTCAAGATGTGTCTCTATACCCCAGTGCCTGTATATCTTATTTCTCAGCTGTATGTAAATAATAATAATAAAATAATATTTTTTAAACATTTGATTTTAAAACATTGAATTCCATATTCTTTCCTTTACTCTCTCATCACCCACACTTACTGGGAAGATAGGCAATTCGATATAGTTTGTACATGTGTAGGTACCCAAAACATTACCATAGTGGATATACTGTGAAAGATTGACTATATGTCCCTCCAACCTATCCTACCTCCCATTTGTTCTGTTCTCTACTTTGACCCTGTCCCTTTGAAAAAGTGTGTGCTACCAAATTCCCTCCCCCCATCCTGCCCTCCCTTCAATTATACCCCTCTCATCCCCTTACACCCCAATCTCTGGTAAGGTGAGATACTCCATTTAGTGTGTATGTCATTACCTCCCTAAGCAAAATTCAATGAGAATAAGGTTGACCCATTCCCTTTTGCCTTCCTGTTCTTCCCCTCCATTATAACAGCTTTCCCTTACCTCTTCTATATGAGATAATTTACCCCATTCTCTCTCTCCCCACCTCTTCTTATTATATTCCTATCTCACCTCTCAATTTCACCTTTTAAGTATTATCACTTCTTATTCAATTGGTCCTGTGCCTTCTTTCTATGTATATACCTGTACACATATTTGCACACATTCACATAAGTATTCATTGGCCCATATACACTTCTATATAGATATATAAATGTATGTGTACATTTATATTCCCTTCAACTCTATTCATACTGAGAAAAGTTTCAATTATTGTTTTTCCATGTAGGGATGTAAATACTTTGACTCCTTGTAATTTTTTTCCCTGTTTACCTTCTCATGTTTCTCTTACTTCTTGTATCTGAATGTCAAATTTTCTATTCAAGTCTGTTTTTTTCATCAAGAATGCTTGAACGTCCTCTATTTCACTGAATGACCATATTTTCCCCTGAAACATGACAATCAGTTTTGCTGGGTAGGTGATTCTTGGTTTTAATTCCATTTGCTTTGACCTCCAGAATATCATATTCCAAGCCCTTCAATTCCTCAATGTAGAAGCTGCCAGATCCTGTGTTATCCTGATTGTGTTTCCACAATATACAAATTGTTTCTTCTTGGCTGCTTATAATATTTTCTCCTTGATCGGGAAACTCTGGAACTTGGCTATAATATTCCTAGGAGTTTTCTTTTTGGGATCTTTTTCAAGAAGTGATTGGTGGATTCTTTCTACTTCTATTTTGCCCTTTGGTTCTAAAACAGCAGGGCAATTTTCCTTGAGAATTTCTTGAAGGATGATTTTTAGGTTATTTTTTGATCATGGCTTTCAGGTAGTCTAATAATTTTTCAAATTATCTCTCCTGCATCTATTTTCCAGGTCAGTGGTTATTCCAATGAGATATTTGATGTTGTCTTCTATTTTTTTCATTTGTTTGGATCTGTTTAATAGTATTTTGATTTCTCATAAAGTCACTAGCTTCCATTTGCTCCAGTTTAATTCTGAAGGAATCACTCTCTTCAATGAGGTTTTAAGATTCTTTTTCCATCTGGCAAATTTGGCTTTTTAAGGCATTTTTCTTCTCATTGGCTTTTTAAGCCTCTCTTGCCATTGGAGTTAGTCTGTTTTTAAGGTGTTATTTTCTTCAGTCAAGCTGCTGACTCTTTTTTCCTGATTTTCTTGCATCATTCTCATTTCTCTTCTCATTTTTTCCTCACCTTCTCTTCTTTGGTTTTCAAAATCCTTCTTAAGCTCCTTTATGCCCTGCAGCCAGTTTATATTTTTCTTGGAAGTTTTTGGTGTAGGAGTTCTGAGTTTGTTTTCTTCCTCCTGTTCTAAGTTTTGATCCTTGTTGTCCCCCAAAAGGGAATCCAAAGTTTTATTGCTTTGCTTCTTTCCTTGCTCATGTTGCCACTCAATTACTTGACTTATGAGCTTTTTGCCAAAGTAGAATTCTGCTTCTAGAGAGGAGAGCTTTGTCCCAAATCACTAGGGTTTTCACATCTGCAGCACCTATTAGTTGGCTGCCCTCCCTGAACCCTCCACCAGCTCTGATACCTGATCACACACCCCAGGATCTCCACCCTAGACAGCAATCTGGATCCAAGTGAGTTAAAGAAAGAGTGGTTACACCTCAGAATGGTTGCTTGGTCCCCCTATAATCTGCAGGCCAGGAGCTCTGAAGAAGCCATGCTGTGGTGACTGCATGGCTGCCATGCCTCAGCCACTTCTCCCTACAAGAGGCAGTGGCCGGACCACACTCCCAGACCCCTGTTCCCACAGTCCACTCACCTCTCACTTTGTCTTTGGCCTTTATGGGTTGAAAATTCTGAAAACCGCCACAGCTGCTGGTGATCCACTCTCCTGAAGTCTTTCCAGCTATGGCTGGTTAAGCTGCCCCGGGACTAAAACCACAGGCTCACACTGGGCTGGGCTCTGCTCCCAGCATGGTGCAATAGACCTTTTCTTTCCACCTGCCGGGCTGTCTTCAGCAGGAGGTTTGTTTCTCTCTGTCACTTTGAGGGTTCTGTAGCCCCAAAGTTTGTTTAGAATCATTGTTTATAGGTATTTGGGGTGGTTTTGGGGGTAGTGCAGGGAGTTTTCCTGCTTCTATGATGCCATCTTGGTTTCTCGTCCTGAGTAAATCTAAACTTTTCTCTGCATGTCAACCCATCAAATATATGCAGAAATTTCTCATGACTTCCTGAGTTAGGGGGACTAAACATGTTTAGGTTCTTCAACTGATTTTGTTTGCACATGGTAGCCTCATTTATCCTGATCATTCTATTATTTTCTGGACATTCACCGGTTTGTAAATGTACTTCAAATATTTGGCACCCAAAACTGAACCCAATATTCCAGATGTATTCTAACAATGGTAGATCATAAAAAAAGATTAATGTCTCTCATAATTGGCAATATGACTCTACATGTTGTCTAATTGTACATTGGTTTTCTTAGCTGTCATGTCATACTGTCACCTCATGCTGAGCTTAGACTTCACTGAAATCTAAAGATAATTTTCAGAGGAATTGCTACCTAATGATGCTTCACCTATCTAACAATTTGGAATTGATTTTCCAACTGAAATTAAATTTATCTCGGTTAAATAGACCAGCATGCAGAATGGAGTGGTTAGAGACATTTAAGAATCAAGAATCCCTCAGTTCAAAACTTGAAGACTTTCTATATAAATATGTCTCAAAGATCCAAATATACAGTAATAGTCTTTCTCCATCACCTCCAGTCTTATATAACCCCTTCATATTGGGCACTTCTAACTGAGTATACCATAGGCATCTCAAACTCTACATGACCAAAACAAAACACATTAACTTCAACCAACCCTCTTTTGAACTGCAATGTTTTTTAGTATCAGTATCACCATCATTCCAGGGACTCTTTTTCATAATCTCAGAATTTTCCTTGATTCTTTCCCTATCTCAAGAGTCAATTAATTACTAAATCTTAATATTTCTCTTGTAAAATTATTCTTATTTCCACTCATATAGTCATTACTTTCATGATGTCTCACCTGGACTAGTGCAATAGTCTATTAATTGCTTTCCTGTTTGAAGTTCTTTCCTATTTCAATCTGTTTTTGATAAAGTCACCAAAGTATGCTTTGTTTGCTTTTTAAAGTACTAATATTTCCATGCCATTCCTTTCCCCTAACATAAAATACATATATTCATATGTGTGTATACAAATATATGACACAAACATACATACATCCTTGTGTGTATTCAAATGGCCCCTTGTTACATCTAAGTTCAAACATTAACTCACTTGTTATAATTTAAAGCTCATTAGTACTTATTCACATCTTACCTTTCTAATTATATGAACTCTGTTTCACACTGAATGTTCTACAAGCCAACCATACTGGCCTTCTTGTTATTCCTAAGACACAAAACTTCTTATGTCTCCATGTTTTTGCTCTGGTTGCTCCATATCTATGCCTCTGACTCTTGAAATTCTTGAATTCTTTCAAAATGAGGATCGTTCAAATATGATCATCTATATCAGACCTTTCCCATTTTTTCCCAAAATGTTGTGTCTTCCCAACTCCATGTTACCTTGTATGTACTTGTTTCTGTGTATCCATATATGTGCATATTCTCTCCTGTTAAAATATGGATTATTTTCTTTTGTTTTGTTTTTGGAAGGGATTATACTGTTTATGAATTTTTTTCCCAGTGACCAGCACAACACCTAATACATTAGTACGTAAGTAAGCAATTAATACATGTTTGCTAATAGCTTTTTTTTCCCTCTGACTTATGTTGACTAAATAACCCAAGGATCACTGCAAATTTTAGTACCCCAGGAAATCTCTAAGAATATAATTTTCATAGTAAATGCCTATCTGCATTAGTAGAGAAAGTCAGTTTTCTCTCTGAGAATTTTCTATACAAATGAAATAAAAGTTCTTGTCCAAAAATGAAAACACAAAACAACTAACCAACTTGGCAACAACAACAAAATTTTCTTACATTTACTATATTTTGCTAGGCAACAAGATCTTGAAATCCTGAATGTGTTAGGTATCCCAGGTTTATAGTATCTCCAAATGTGAGAAGCATATTATTTCTGTACTTTATTTAATTAATTTTATTATATTATAAAATATTATATTATATATAATTAATTTTATTAATTGTTTAAAATGTTAAATAGAATAGAAACTATGTCATATTTCTTGGACATGTGATGATCACTATGTGGGATTGATCGCTGAGCTAATACTGAATCCATTTAGCGTTATGGTCATCTAATCCATCTGTCTCCATCTTGTCCATAAGTATAACATTAGAAATTTGGTACTTTCATGAAAAGTAGAAATAGTGAACCTTTGTTCACAAGATATGGTGTTGGGAATGTGAGAAATGTGTATTTGAAATTCTGATAGCCAGGAAGTTATAAGATGATTTCCCTACAGTCACAGAGAATTTGGATTGAAGAGATCCAAAGAGATCTTTGAAGCCCAAAGACCTTGGTGAATGCAAAAACAAAGTCCTGTCAACAGTTTCTCTGTTCCCCTCTGGTTCACTAGAGTGCTGCTTAAGGAACTTCTCACAACCTTTACATATCTTACTAATTTTCTTCCTGATCATATCTCTACTGATGAAAAAGAGGGGCAGGGGGATGGAAATAGAGGAAAATTCAATGTAGGCTGCAAATCATATCACAGACTGCTATACTTTATTGCAATGTCTATCTTCATTTTCTATGCTATTTGATATTGCTAATAAATCACATAGTCATTAGCAGTGTTTTTTTGTAATCCTCTGAAATTGTGGTTGAAGACTGAGAGAGGGTGAAATGAACCTATTAAAGAAAGAATGTCCTCAGTTTTATCTTAGGTAGAGAGCAGTCAAACAAAAAGTTTCCACCTTTTGGGGAAATATATATGTGTATGTGTTTGTGTGTGTATGTATATGTATACATATATATGTGTGTATGAATGCATGTATGTATGCATGTATGTATTCTAAGACATACCTGCTGAACTGCTATTGAACCCAGCAAGAGAATAAATATCAAGAAAAACATGAGCAGAGATGGAGAGGAGTTTATGTAGTTATATAGTAATCCTAGAGTTGGATTTGCTTTTGTCTCTTAGCCTTTGCCTGACCCACAAACATCCATGATCCTTTTTATCACATAGTGATACCATTTGCCCAACCAGATGACAGAACTTCAAAAGAGATTAGTAGCTTAAACTCTAACTAGAAAAGTGATTACAGAAAAAAATGGAAATTAAAACAACTAAAAGTTTTTATTTCCCACCTTTCAAAATGGCAAGAGGCAAAAGATATGTAGAAAATGTGAAAGTGACTTTGGGAAGACAGGGGCATCATATTCTACTAATACAGTTTTGAATTAGTCTAAGAGTCCTTAGAAAACTATTTGGAATGACAAATTAATAAAAAAAAAAATGCGAAAAAATAGCTATTAAATACTTACTCTGTGTAAAACAGTGTGTTAAGAACTGGGAATTCACACAGAAATACAAGGTATCAGTTCCTGCTCTCAAAGCATTCATATTCTAATAGGAAGGTTCAGCTGCAATTTAGATGTAAAATGAACCTTATGGTTCTTATGGTTTGGCAGCAAAGCAAATGATAATGTATATCTTAATGTCATTCTTAGAAATAAAACCATATAAGTTTCTGATACTGAGCCATTTAAGAGGGCTTGGTGGTAAGAACATTATTTTTTAGATCTTCAATAGATTAAGCTGTAGGACTTAACAAAGGGATTTACCAGATCACATGTTCTCAAGGGGTCCTTTAATGGATGATGGTTGTGAGAGCCAAGACATTTCTGGAGCATTAACTGTGGTTCTTTACAATCAAATTGTCAAGTCACTAAACTGTTCGTACTTTACTATCTAGCCCAATACTGTATTTATACTCAAAAAAGAGTTCAAAGGAAAAAAAAAATAAAGAACTCACATGAATTTTAAAAAATCATAGGTACACATAAAAACATATATGCATTAACATATGCAACATATATATATAAATAATTCAAATACACGGATGCAAGTATGTATATGTATGTGTGTATATATTCATTTCTACATCCATAATAAACATCAAACAAACCTAGAAAAAATTGGTACCAATGACTGTGGAATAGTAAAAAATATGCTTCCCTAACTACATGTTTGAATGAGACATATGTACACAAGTGCCAATGTGTCATTTTTTTTCTTTTTTCTTAGCTGTACTTCTTTTTGAGAATTGAGAAATATATTGGGAATTTGATGTTGAGAAATTGATTGCAATACAATAAAGTATAATGATTTTTTTTAAAGAAACAGACATATCATGTCTGATAAGAGTTACAAAAATTATGGTATATAGATATAGTCAAAGCACATTGTGCTATGAGGAACTATGAATATGAAAAATTCAGAATAACATAAGATCTACATGAACTAATAGAAAGTAAAGGAGAACAACATACCCATAATGACTAAAATAATGTAAATAAAAATTACACTGAAAAGTTGCTGATCTGAAATTAATTGCAGTAACCAATCTTGAGCCCAGAGAACAAAGTAGAAGATGAAACATATTCTATTCATCTCAGAAGTGAAGTATTGACTATGAATATAGAATACTGCAATATGCTGATAAATGTTTTCAGTTTCTTAGTGAGTTTTGCTTAACTGAATTTCTTTGTTGCAAGGGAAGGTTTAATTGGAAATTGGGGGATCTCCATGGTTTGTAAAAAACACATCAATAAAATATATTTAAAAAATCACAATCTAGAAGCAGGACCTCTGGGCAGCTCCGGTTTCCACGTTTCCCAATCAATGTAAAAAGGAGACTCTGAACAAACTTTGGAGCTGCAGAACCCACAAAATGACACAGAGAAGCTAAGCTCCTGCTGAGGAAATCTCAGGAGACCGGCAGGAATCATCCAGCACAGTGCTCTTGGAGCTCAGCCCAGGCCTGCAAGAGCTGGAGGTTTCAGCCCCAGGGCAGGCCTTACCAGCCACTGGCTGGACGGACCCCAGATGGCCAGCAGCTATGACGATCCAAAACTATCAACACATAGATGCAAAGGACACAGTGAGATATCAGTGCAATCTGGACTTTGGGACCCAGTAAGTGGGAGTTTGCCCCCAGGCGAGAAGCCACTGAGACGCCCAGCAGAGCCAGCCAGCACCACGTGCCAGCTTCAGCTCCTGGCCTGCAGAGTGTAGGGGGACCAATCAAACCAGTGTGAGGGGTAATTGCTCTTGCTTTGATCTACTTGGAACTGGATTGAGGTCTAAGTTGGAGGTCCTGGAGTGTGTGACCAGCTTGCTAGGGTGTGTGCAGGATTCCAAGAGGGCACCCAACTAATACCTACAGCAGCTGAGAAAACCCCAGCGTTTGGGACGAAAGCTCCCCTGTCTGGTGGCAGAGTCCTACTGTGGCAAAAAGTCCAGGGGTCAAATGACTGAGAGGCAACATGACCATGCAAAGGAAACAAAGTAAACAGAAGATTCCATCATTAGACTCCTACTT
The DNA here is from genome assembly GCF_028583685.1 of Petaurus breviceps papuanus. NCBI lineage: Eukaryota > Metazoa > Chordata > Mammalia > Diprotodontia > Petauridae > Petaurus > Petaurus breviceps. Next base: position 43,266,982 of record NW_027185809.1, read on the forward strand.
TGGGAACAAAAAGGAGCAAAGCATGGAACAGGAGGAAGACAGTGAAGTCAGAACTCTTGCACCAAAAGTTTCAAAGGAAAATAAGAGCTGGTTACAGGCCATAGAGGACCTTAAGAAGCAGATAAGAGAAGTGGAGGAAAAATTGGGAAGAGAAATGAGAACAATGCAAGAAAATTACAAAATGAGAGTCAACAGACTTACTGAGGAAAATCACAGCTTAAATAATAGACTAACGCAAATGTAAAAAAGAGGCTCAAAAAGGCAATGAAGAGAAGAATGCCTTAAAAAGCCAAATTTGCCAGATGGAAAAAGAATCTCAAAAGCTCAATGAGGAGAATCATTGCTTCAGAATTAGATTGGAGCAAATGGAAACTAATGACTTTATGGGAAATCAAGATGCTGTTAAACAGATACAAACAAATGAAACAATAGAAGGCAATGTGAAATATCTCATGGGAAAAACCACTGACCTGGAAAATAGATCCCGGACAGATCATTTAAAAATTATTGGACTACCTGAAAGCTATGATCAAAGTGAGAACCTAGAAATCATCCTCCAGGAAGTTCTTAAAGAAAACTGCCCTGATGTTTTAGAACCAGAGGGTAAAATAGAGGTTGAAAGAATCCATCGATCACCTCCTGAAAAAGATACCAAAAAGAAAGCTCCTAGAAATATTATAGCCAGGTTCCAGAATCCCCAGATGAAGGAGAGAATATTACAAGCAGCCAGGAAGAAACAATTTGAATATTGTGGAAATACAATCAAGATAATCCAGGTTCTGGCAGCTACCACACTGAGGGATCAAAGAGTTTGGGATATGATATTCCAGAGGTGAAATGATCTGGGATTAAAACCAGGAATCACCTACCCAGCAAAACTGTGTATCATGTTTCAGGGGAAAATATGGCATTTCAAAGCAATAGAGGATTTTCAAGCATTCTTTCTGAAAAAACCAGAGTTGAATAGAAAATTTGACATTCAGATGTAAGAAGCAGGAGAAACATGAAAAGGTAAACAGGGAAAAGAAATCATAAGGGACTTATCAAAGTTGAACTATTAAGATTTCTACATGGATAAAACAATAATTTTAACTGATAAAACTTTTTTCAGTATGAAAATAATTGAAGGTAATAGAAATATATATATATATATATATATATATATACATATATGTCTATATATGAGGGTATATGGGCATATGAATACATATGTGAATGTGTGTATATATGCTTACACATATACATAGATAGAGGGCACAGGACCAATTTAATACGAAGGGATGATACTTAAAAGGTGGAATTAAGAGATGAGAGATGAATATAATGAGAGGAGATGGGGAGAGACAGAATTGGGTAAACTATCTCACATAGAAGAGGCAAGGGAAAATTGTTACAATGGAGGGGAAGAATAGGAAGGCAAAAGGGAATTGGTCAACCTTATTCTCATTGAATTTGGCTCACAGAGGGAATGAAATAAACACTGAATAGGGTATCTCACCTTACAGGAGAGTAGGGGGGAAGGGGATGAGAGGGGGGATGATAGAAGCGAGGGTAGGCTGGGGAGGGAGGGAAGTTGCTAGCACCCACTTTTTAAAAGAGACATGATCAAAGTAGAGAATTGAACAAATGGTAGGTGGGATAGGAGGGAGGGAAATATAGTCAGTCTTTTACAATATGTGTAGTATGTTATTCTTTTGCATTAGCCACACCTGGACAATATATACTGAACTGCTTATCTTCCCAGTAAGGATTGGTAATAAGGGAGAAAGGGAATGAATCTGGAATTCAAAGTTTTATAATCAAATGTTTAAATATATACTAATATTAATTTTATTTTACATATAATTGGGAAATAAGATATACAGGCACTGGGGCATAGAGATCCACCATGCCCTACTGGAAAATTTGAAAGGGGCATGGGAGAAAATATTGGAGAGAGAAGAGGAAGGGATATCCTTTGGGGCTGCTATTTTGGAGCAGTGGTTAGGGGAAAAATGGGGGGAAAATTTGTAACCCAAAATCTGGCAGAAATGAATGATGTAAATCAGAAGTTAATAAAGCATTTGAAAAATGAAAAATAAAACACAATCTATATCAAAGCAAGGTTGTGAAGGTCTCTGAGTGAGTAGTTTAGGCTTTTTCATCAGTAGAATGGTATATTAAGAAGTAAAATCAGAAGAATGCCCTGAAAGACTGCAGTGAGAGAGACTGGAGGAACAATGAAAAGGTTAGTATACTGCTAAAAGGGAGAGGAAAGTCTAAATCAGAGTGGTTGCAATGGAAGCAGAAAAAAAGGAAAGATCTATAAGAGATATATACAGGTAAAATCAATAGGACTTTTTTTTTTTTACTATTTTGATACAGGGCATTAAAAGAAGAAAATTATAGCTAAGTTTTAGTCTAGGCCCCTGAGAGAACATTGATTCAAACAACAGAAATAGTAAAACTGAGAAAAGGAATTGGTTCATGGAGATGATGTGTAGAATTACAGTTATGTGAAACTTGATCTACTATTGTAATATTCAATTGGAAATGCCAGGTAAGAAGTTGAATATATACTTTTGGAATTAGAAACAAGGATCTACAGATCATTATTTGGAAGTCATTTACTTTAAGTCATGGAGCAAGTACATTATTTGTATACCTTATTTATATACCAACTTAAAGTTCAATTAATCATCACTAGCATTTATATAACACTGTAAGAATTGTGAAGTCCTTTATAGCTATTATATAATTTGTATCACCATAGCAACCATGGGAGGTTTTATTATTAGCCTCATTTTACTGATAAGGTAACTGAAACAGAGATTAAGGGACGTGTCTAGTGTCATATTGTCAATGTGATCTCAACTCAGGGGTCATATTTGAACTCATGTCTTCTTGACTCCAAGTTCAGTATCATCCACACTAGGTTACCCTTTTGCCCTCCTCTTTACCCATAACACCATTGTAAGTTAGGTAATAGAGCATTGTTATCATCATCTTACAGATAAAGAAATTGTCATGAAAAAAAATGGATGACTTTCCCAGGGTCAAACAATTTAAAAGTTTGAGAATGAGAATTTTAATCCAGCTAATCTGATGTGAAATCTATGTTATCCTGTTCCATTACTGGCTCAGTACTATATAGGGAGGAGTTCATGCTTAGGTTAGTCAACAGGTAAGTAAAAATTAAAAGTTTATCTATGGTTATATGATATCCTTAATTTGGAAGTGGAAGGGTTTCAATTTATGTCTATTGATGTGATACACATGTGGATCAAATCACATTTTTACTAGTGAATTGAATTCCCAAAATAACAGGTAACTGAAATCAGACTAAGTTTAGTTTAATATTGACCTTTTTTTTTTCTTCTCTAATTTAGCACCTGATATTTGGTTAACATATAGGGAAATAGCAGAGATGGGAAAGGCTGTTTCCAATGCAGTGCCAATATCACTATTACTACATGAGCTCTTTTACTGATATAAATTCACCTAAAACGACTCCAAATTAAAAAAAAATCTCTGTCGATAGATACTCATCTTGGTACTTTAAATACTCCAGAATGACTGTGAAGGCTACTGTTAATATTTGTAAGACTTTCATTACTTTGCCAATTGAGCCCTGGGGCTTTAGCCTAGAACCTAAGATTGGGGGTATTTTCTTGTATCAACCTTGCTGTCTCTGTGTAAGTTAGGCTCAAGCAAAATAGGAAAAGTACCATCTTGAAAGTATGAATTCCAGAATGAATTGTCTTCATCTTACTCCAAAGCATCAGGAATTAGTCACTACTGGAATAAGGCTATTTAAAAAATGGATTGTATTAGAGTTAGCGGGGAAAGACTTCCTTGTGAATACAACAGAGTGAAAAGATTTGTTCAGACTCGATAATGACATCGGTGTTTATGTAGAACAGAGATGGGAACTGGACGTTTGATTTCATTGATATGGGGAACTTCAAGATGAGGAATTTCCTCTATCAATCCAAGTCCGCTCCACAATTTATATTGCTACAATGTCGCCTGGAATACCTAGAGGCTAAGTTACAAGTCCAGGGTAAAAAAAAAAAAATCAGCATATTTCAAAAGTGAAGTCAGAACCTAACTCTTCCTGACTTCAAGTTCAGCGCTATACTCACTACTTCATGCTACTGTATTCCATTAATAAGGCAACAGTGGAGGACCATTACTTCTGCTTATGTAGACGTCCAGAAGCCTATAAGCTCAATTCTGGGTAGAGACTATTTTTTTCATTTTGTCCTTGTGCATCTCTAGAACCTAGCACAGAGCCTTGAAAATAACAAGCATTTAACTAGAAAGGATTAGGACAAAGAAGAAAGAAAACAGGAATCTTCCAGGGAAGTAGTATGTGTAAGTGGCCCATCTAAGGGTATGGAGTACAAGAGATCTCTAATATTTGCAAGAAAGAGAGATTTCAGCAGTCAAATTTTTGCAAAAACCACTGAAATAATTCCTTCAATATATTTTTGGAAGATTGTGCAGGGTCAGTGTTAAAAGCAGGTATTAACTTTTGGCAAATGTGCTTATGTAATACCGGTGACATAAAATAATGAATGAAAGTTTCTATGCATTGGATAACATAGTAAACCAAGGAACAGTTTTTTGACCTTCAATATTTTCAAAATGTTAGCAGCATCATGGTCTTACTGAAATGTTAAGCTTATTGATAGTAATGACTTCCTTCACCCATTTCCAAGATTCTTATTAAACTTATCACAATAGACTGAGAACTTAACAGACAAAGAACTAAAACTGGGTGGCAAGCCACATTGAACAGGCCATCTGCATAATGTATAGCTCACAGAAATAAAGCAAATCATCCTAGACATATTCTTCACTTAAACATAATGACTTAGGAGTCCATTTTACCTAAAAGCCCTAAAGGCAGAATAAAATCTCTTGTCAAAATGCGTCAATGCAGAGGAGTAAAATCACTCCAAGTATGCACATGATCAAGTGAGAAAGTTAATACTCTACACAAAATGCCTTTGTGGTCTCTCTCTCTTACTTTCCCTCATTGGCTCTCACTTCTGCTCTTAGTCTCACTTTCTCTGCCCTGCTCTATGCCTTGGCTTTGGTTGAGGTGGAATTCATTCGGAAATGGGTAACATTCATTTACATAGGGTTCCTCAAGTTTTCATTTCTGACAGATGTAATGTGACTGTGGATATACAGGCACAAATTGTTTCCATGAGGAGAATGATATGCATGGTTATGAAAAATACATTTTCCTTAAAGAAATTATCTGGACAGCTTTCTAGGAGGCTGACCTTTTTTCCTCCAGACTTCTTACAAAATCTCTTTCATTACCAAGAATTAAGTGGGAAATAAAGAATAATCACCACATTACTTAAGTGTATATTCTCTCCCATTTAGGAGTGTTGTTGTCCTGCATGAAGAAAATGATAATGATGATGATAACAGTAGTGGTGGTGATAGACAAAATAATAATCTTCAGGAAGTTCTCATAAGTTGTTCTCAGAGTACATAATCAACAGGGTTCAAAATTTAAAAAAAATTCTGGAATGTGCAGACGTTAGTACACTGAACAACAGAAAAGACTGATTAAAAAAAAATAGGCACACCCAGAAATGATTTGCTTCCAGATAGAACATTCAAAATAGGTAGATCCAAGAGTTGAATCAAAACGTCCTGCATAGATGATATCAATGGAGATTCAAACTTACTAACATGTTAATACATTAACAAACTCAAACATGTCAGCAAAGAATTAGCAGAAAAATCATTGAGTTATGTGGATTTGTTTCCAGACATAGAAGAGTAAGAACGTCAGAATTCAGTCATTAGCACCAGAACTTTAAGGAAAGGATATCCTTAAGGCATCATGACTTATTGATTAGTTCCCATCACATGAGTAAAAATAAGACACTGTGCAACATAACATTGTAAATTTAAAAGAAAAATAAAGATAACATCTACCAAATACATAGTAAAATATGAAATGATGACCAGAATTATAAATCAGGAGCTCACTAACTTTCATAAACTAACATGTCCAATTCTCATATCACAGACTTTAAAATATACATGATAATTCAACAAGCTGAACTAAAACTGCATTATTAGCATTATAAAGATTTAATGCTGCTAACAAATCAGCTGTACATAACATTGACCCGTTAAAATACAGAAAAGTATTTTACTAAAGGACACTGTATCGAATACTACTACTACTAGCTAACATTATATATATATATAGCATTTACTACATAGCAGGCACTGTGCTATGTACTTTAAAATAACTATCTAAGTTAATCCTTACAACCCTGGGAGGGAGGTGCTATTATTATCTCCATTTTACAGATGAGGAAAATGAGACAAGGAGAAGCTAAATAAATTGCCAAGACTTACAGAGTTAGTAAGTATCTGAAATCAGATTTAAACTAGGGTCACCCTGACTCCATGACCAGCCCTCAATCTGGTGTGCCACCTAGCTCTCCATCCATAAGTAATCATGATCCCTAACTTATGCTGAATGAAAGCCTTTCAAATTACTGAGACATAGCAGAAAAAAAATCAAAATTGTAGGCTTACAAGATTAGGTAACAATCATTCTTGTTGTCTTCTCCTGGATTTGATAAAAAAAAAAAAAAAACTTTCAATGAGCCTACAAAAGAGCAGTTTATATTCCAATATTTTTATTCAATTTTAAAAGTAATTATTTAGTGCATAGCTCTAATCTGTGGAACATTAATCATAAAATAATAGTAGGTTATGACTAGTCCTGGAAATACTTCTTTTGGAAAGAGGAAGATCATAATCTTCATCATCATCCTGATCATTCTCATTCTCCCCCTCCTTTTCTTCAAGGAGAACTATAATTGTTTCATTTTGGTCTTTGTAGATAGATATAGGACTTAGCATGGCATCTGACACATAGTAGGTACTTCATAAATGTCTGTGGATCAGTTAAATTGTAACTATAATAGTAATGACAATGATCGCAATCATGGAAATATACTTTAAATAGTGCTTTAATGTTTTTAGAGCACTTTCCATGAATTACCTTTGAGATAACATTGTATAGCAGATATACTAGACATCAAGTTGGGAAGACTTGGGTTTGAGTTCTGATTCAAACACATACTAGGGGTGGCTAGGAAGCATAGTGAATGGATCACCAGCCCTGGAGTCAGGAGGACCTGAGTTCAAATTTGGCTTCAGACACTTGACATTTACTAGCTGTGTGACCTTGGGCAAGTCACTTAACCCCAATTGCCTTGCCTTCCCTCCTCCAAAAACAAAACAAAACAAAAACATGTACTAACTTTATGAGAAAGATTTAACACAGTTTTCTAATTCATATAATAAAATGGGTTGAGATTATTGTGTTATAAGATCCCTTCCAGTTCTAAATCTATGATCCTTTGATGCCATCTGATTCCCACAGAAATGCTATGTGGAAGCTGATATATTTGATATCCCTAATATATAGATGAGGGAAATGAAACTAACAGACTAAATGATTCGTTCAGGGTAAATTAGCTAGTCCATATTTGAAACAGGTTTCAAATTCAGAATTTCTTGAGTCCAGATGTAGAACTCACTGATTGAGAGAGCAGACACATGAAATACCAAGTGCCTACAATCAATAAAGCTATACAGGGAGGATGAGTTGCAAAAAAAGTTAGAGTATATGGTCATAGACTAGGAAAACCATATGTTCTAATATGGTTTATTTCTACAATGAGCTAGACAAGTAGCCGTTTGGGAGTTTCTTAAATATCTTAAGTGACAGGAAACTCACTGCTTAAAAGACAGTCCCTTGTAGTTCTGAATAGTTCTAATTGGTAAATAGCTTATTCTAATATTAAGCTGAAATCTATCCCTCTAACCTCCCCCAACTGGTCATAGGCTCATTTTGGAGACATACATATACACCATGAAAACAATTTTAAAAAAATGACAAGATCCAAATGAGCTTCTTTTCCCCCTAATTTTACTTCTTCCAGGCTATAGAGAAAAGTTCAAGGCTCCATAGCTTTTTATTTATCAGCTTTCTGAAACATTAACTTTACCAGAGAAATATAAGAAGAAATTCTATGGATTCATTTCACCACAAGACCATTACCCAGGACAGCATAGTTGTGACTGATTTGTTGGTTATATTAGAATTACTCCCTGAAGTAAGCTTAACATTTGTGTTATGGCAAATGTTTTCCATGGTGAAAGCATGAGTCATGAGTTCCATTCCAATACTGTCTTTACTTGCCCAAACTTGACTCACATGTGGTGTCAGTGATGCTAAGCTTTTCCCCATTCAGGAGCTTTCCTTTTCCAGAGAACTGTCCCCTCAACTTACAACCACACATAAATGGTGTCATACCTCTTATTCTCTTAGTAGAAAAATATCTTGTAGAGCATGGGACGTTGTTCTTGTTATGTTGAACTCATTTTTTGTCTTTACATTATTGCTCATTGCCCCAAATACCCATCCCCAAAGGAAGACCTATCTCCTTCATGAAGTCATCATAGATTAGCATCCTGAATTTCCTTCAAAAGTCATTTCAAATGTTATATCTTATGTAAAGCTTTTCCTGATATACCCAGCTGCTAGTACCTCTCCATATCAAGTTACCTTGGATTGATTTTATATGTAGTTAATTATAACGATATATTTCTCCCTCAGGATAATTTAACTTTCTTAACTGCCAAATTTATTCCATTTGTATTCCTAGGATCTGGCAAAGTACTTGGCATACAGTAGATGCTTGATAAATCTTTGTTGATGTATTGATCCAGATAATATGGCTTTAGGCTTTGAAGGGATATTAGAATTCATTTTGCCCAAAGCCATTATTTTCATGATGAGCAAACTGAGACTCAGAGTAGTGATGTAGCCAAGAACAAAGAATGGTGGAAGGAGTATTAGATCAAGAATCTCAAAGAATGGGGGAGAGGGTATTGGGTCAAAAATCTAGATCTCGACTCCAATGTGACTGCTCTTTTTACTATAATGCACAATCTTATTGCCTAATGTGGCAACTAGAACCCAAGCCTTTAGACCTCAAGTTTTGTTATCATTTGGCCATTTTAGTCATATCCAAATATTTATGACCCCATTTTGAGATTTTGTTGGCAAAGATACTAGAGTGGTTTGCCATTTCCTTCTCTGATTCTTTTTGCAAATGAGAAAACTGAGGCAAACAGGGTTAAATGACTTCTCCACAGTCACATATCTGAGGTTAAATTTGAACTCAGGTTTTCCTGATTCCAGGTCTGGTGTTCTATCCACTATGCCACCTAGATGTCCCTCTTTTCACCCCACCCCCATCTTTTATAACATCAGATTCAGCAGGATCTGTAAATGCATTTTCTATACCCAAGGCATATATAATAGATCACGTTGTACATAGCATGGTTTGGACACAGCTAGGTGGCATGGTGAATGGAGTGCTAGATCCAGACTCAGGAAGTCCTTAGTTCAAATCCAACCTCAGACGTTTTTTGGCAGTGTGAATTTGGACAAGACATATAAACTTTTTGTGTATCAGTTTCCTCAATTGTGAAATGAAGCTATCAATAGCACATACTCTGAAGAGTTACTACAAGAATCAAATGAGATAATATCTGTAAAGAGCTTAACATGGTGCCTGGAACATATTAAGGAATATAAATGCTTATTTCCTTCACTCCCCTCCTCTATTATCCTCCCTTTTCTTCCCTTCTTTTCCCCTTTCCTTCATTTTCTCCTTCCCCTCCTCCTTTCTCTTCCCCTTTTCCCAAGTGGAATGAACTGTGAATGTGTTTGCCATCAGTTGAGGTGCCTCACTGAGACAGACAAATATCACTGATTAGAGGCAATTGTTAGAAATAATGGTAAGTGGAGGGAGCCGAGGAAGGTTATTGGGGAATTGATCCCAATCTGCTATCTGGTAACTTCCTATATTTATTGATAATACAAGCTAGTTAGAGTCTAAATTCTATTTTTTTTCTGATAAAAAAAACCTGCAATTGCTGTTTTCATCTAAATTCTGTGCCTTTTAAATTAGGCACCTCCAGTAAAAGGCCTGGTCCCCTCACCCTGGTTATGGATAGGAACATCTTCTTTGGCTCATTACATATGGTTTATAAACATTTGTTGACTTTATTTGAAAGGGTTTCTATGTCAGCCCCATTTCTTGCAGAGGTTTGCTGCCTTCCTTCTACTTTCAGTCCCACTGAAGAATGGGCATTATGTCCATTTCCCCAGGAATTGTTTTAATGAGTGCCTAGGAGAGCAACATATTTGATGGTCTTGTCAGAAACTTCCTGCATATTTTATACAGCTTGGGAAATGAAGAGTAATGAAAGCTACAGTTGAGGACTGAGCTTCAATAACAGGCATTTCAAGCCAGGGACAAGATTAACAAGAGTTCTATACTGCAATGATCAAGTGCACTGCCCTACTCCCCCTTTTAGGAAGGAAATTATTCCGAGGCTCACCGACTCTATCTTTGTTACCTGCCAAGAATCCTCCCCACTCACAAGTATCCAGGTCACACAAACATAGCCAAAAGCAAGGAAGAAAATGGCAATTCAACCTGATCTGTCTTGATGAAGGACCTGGGCTTTGGCATTTGAGTGTTTATTTTCCCACTGTCATTTTGTGTTTATCAAGTATGGATTAATTTCATATGTGTAGCACTTTGTGTCTTTGCTCTCAGCTTTCTCACTCTCCCCTAATCTTTATTTACAAACCACACATTAGAACAAACTTTGGTCAGGAGTGTTGTCTAGATTTATGGATTTTGATCATGCCTGACAAATTCTGAATTGGAAAAACTATACTCCTAGAGAGCTGCTTATGCAGTGCAAAGGGTTTGTGTGTATGCAGACATACATATATACATACACATACATGCATACACACAATCTGTCTGTATGTATAGATATAAATATATTTATGAATGTATATTTACTATATAGGTATACACATATAGCTATACTTATGCATACACTGCATGATGTACACATACATGCATATAACACACACTCGTATTTGTGTGTGCATATCTATACACATGACACATGAATGTCACAAAAACATGTCTATACTATGCATTTATTTCCAAAGCTTGCAATAAATGTGTTGTATCATGTAATGGTAAGGGAATTTGAATATCTTCCCTTCCCCTAAATGGGCCTCACTTGGAGGCCGACTAGAGAAGCTTGCTTAGGGGAGGCTTGTTTTCAGGAAGGCACAATTTTGTTACTTTGTAATTAGTCAGTGGGTCATGGAGGTTGTGATATCTTCTGACCCTGGAGAAGACTATGTATACCCTGAAGTCAGGTTTTGCTTTGGGTCTCACTTATGGGAAGAGTTGTGTGATTTGGCTAGATGAGACTCTGTGTAGCTGATGAGCCCCCTGGCTTTGAAAACCCAGATGTTAGTGCCCCTCTCTCTGGTAACTAACTATGTAGGTATGTGATGATTAGACAGCTAGAAGTCTTGTCTTTTGGTCTGTTGAACTGTGTTATTTTCTCTGTATTTTTTTCCTGCTTGCAACTTCAGTTTGTATTTTCTTTGAAGTTCAGGGTGCTGACTTTCCCCTCTGAACTAGGTAAATGATGTATGTTTAATTAAACCAAGATTGTTAATCCCTTTTGAGTTACTTTCCTTTAGAAAAGAAGATCAAAGAACATGTACTAGTAGCCATCCTGGGCATGCAAGGGTGCTTACTGCTACATGTATGTACATACTCATGCACACATATGCATACATATTTGTATGTATATGTACATATATACATGGACAGACAAATGGATATTATGCATGTGCATTTATGTATATGTATAGTGTACATGGGGCAGCTAGGTAGCACAGGCTTGCAGTCAGGAAAACTCATCTTCCTTCATTCAGATTGAAATCTGAATTCAAATTTTGGATAAATCACTTAACCCTGATTGCCTCAGTTTTCTTATCTATAAAATGAGCTGGAGAAGGAAATGGCAAACTACTCCAGTATCTTTGCCAAAAAACCTCAAATGGGATCATAAGGTGTTGAGCATGACTGAAAAATGACTGAACCACAACAGCAATAATGTACATTGTTATATACGTGTGTGTGCATGTCTATGTCTTTTCAAAGACCTAATTTCATTATGAGCTATGAGGAGGAGGCATAGAATGATGGGATAATTCAAGTCAAGATCTCTCTGATGCCTCCATCGGGTATAGTTGGGGAAGGTACATGAACACAACAGGAACCTGCCATAGCTCCATTTACTGCTCTGCATGATGAGAGGTTTGTCTATAATGGAAGTAATGGCAAGGGGGAGAGTTTAGGAGGTTTAATATTTGCATAGGAGGGTGTATATGTGTATAAGTATATATGTGAGTGTGTGTATATGTGTGCACATGTACACATAGACAGTGGTCACAGGATCAGGTGGATAGGAAGGGATGATATCTAAAAAATAAAATTAAGAGGTGAGAGAGGAATATATTGGGAGAAGGAGAAAGGGAGAGACAGAATAGGGTAAGTTATCTCTTATGAAAGAAGCAAGAGAAAACTGTTACAATGGAGGGGAAGATCAGGAAGGTGAAGGGGATTGGGTCAACCTTAATCTCATTGAATTTGGCTCAAGGAGGGAATAACATACACACTAAATTGGGTATTTTATCCTACAGGAAAGTAGGGAGGAAGGGAATAAGAGGGGGATGGTAGAAGGGAGAGCAGATTGGGATAGAGGGTAATTAGAAGCAAACACTTTTGTAATGGGACAGGGTCAAAGTAGAAAATAGAATAAATGGGGGATGGGATAGGATGGAAGGAAATATAGTTAGTCTTTCACAATACAGCTACTAGGAAATCTTTTGTATAACTACACATGTACAGACTATATTGAAATGCTTGCTTCCCATTGGGGGTGGGTGAGGAGAGAAGAAGGGAAAATATCTGGAAATCAAAGTTTTAAAAACAAATATTAAAAAAATATGTCTTTTACATGCAAATGGGAAATAAGATACATAGGCACTGCAGTATAGAAATCCATCTTGACCTACTAGAAAGCAAGGAGGGGGATGAGGGAGGTTATAAGAGAGAACAGATTGGGAGAAGGGATATCTATTGGTTTGCTATCTTGGGGTGGCGGGTAGGGAGAAGTTGGGGAGTAAATTTGTGACTCAAAATCTTGTGGAAATGAATGTTGAAAAGTAAAAATAAATAAATTAGAAAAAAAAAAGGGAAGAGCAGAAGGAAATTGAAAAAAGAAACCAATTACATACTGGAAACATACTTCAAAACAAAAAAATAAACAATCCCCAACAATTTTTGTATGTTTCAGATTCATGGTTTTACATGCAATCATCTTTCTGCTATATATATATATATATATATATATATATATATATATATATACATTACACACATATGTTCATGGTTATTCATGTATAACAAGTTAATACCAATAAAATATGATTTTTATTTTATTTTTCTTACTTTTTATTAATTTATTTTTAATTTTCATCATTCATTTCCCAAAGATTTTGAGTTACAGATTTTCTTCCCATCTCTCCCCTACCCCTCATCCTGAGATGGCAAAGATACTGAATACCCTTTCCCCCAATCTGCCCAATCTCTTACGTCCTCCCTGAATTCCCCCCCTTGCATTCTTGTAGGCAAGATGGATTTCTATACCACACTGCCTGCATGTGTTATTTGCCAGTTGCATAAAACATTATTTTTAAAAGACATAATAAACTGAAAAGCGAAAGATGTAAAGATTAGAACAGGAGAGGTAAGGAAATCAGGAATTAACTATTGAGGGGAGAACATAAAAGCAAAAACGAGAAGAAATAAATAACTGAATCAATAAAAGAAAGGAAAGAAAATATTTAAACGAAAAAGCTTGGTAAAGACAGACTAACGGGAAGGAATATTTAGGAGAGGAGACCATTGTTAGAGAGTTTATTTAAATTTTTTTTTAAAGTAAAAGCACAAGGAGATTATTGCAAAACTTGAGTGAAGAGAAGGAAGAGAAGGGAATAAGTGTGTGTGTGTGTATGTGTGTGTATGTGTGTGTGTGTGTAGAGACAGAGAGAGAATCTATGTGCCAGGTAGTGTGATAAGTGTTTTTTGCTATTATTATCCTCACTTTATAACTGAAGAACCTGAGGCTAAGAGATTTGTCCCAAGTCACAGTTAATAAGCATCCAAGATTAGATTTGAACTCTGGTCTTCCTAACTCCTGGCTTAGTGTTCTATCCATTGCACCACCAAATACCTAGAGAGAACAGTGTCAATACAGTGATAAAGTAGGGAAAGGGATAGTAGACAAATCTCTACAGGTTTTGGAAGTAGGAGGAAGAAAAGATAGAAGATAATGATATGAAGTTATGGCAAGGTCAAGTGTAGGCTTTCTTGAAGATGGGAGAGACTGAGATATGTTTGTAAGCAAGGGAGAATGAACCAAGACACAGAGTGAAGATGAAAGAGACGTAAGCTTCCTGAGTCTGAAAGGAGTGCGGTTAAAGTTTCAAGTATCCAGGTTAACTTTAACAAAGGAAAGAGTCACCTCTTCCTTGCTGCAAAGTAGAGGAAGAAGAAAAATGATCTATACATGTTGAGATGGGAAATATTGAAAGTGTCAGAGCTTTTTGACCTAACTTTGTGACAGCTTTATAAAGAAATTCTGTTCCTCAGTCCAGGAAATAACTCTTATTTAATCCAGGGTGCACTTATACTCTTGACATGATTAAAATTCTTTTGATGTGGATATGCAGGATAGGAAAGGAGAGGAAACTGAAGGGTGACAACTTAGGAGATCTCTAGGTGCAATATCACTATTGAGAGGGAAATAGGGTCTGAATTAAAATGGGTAGCAATGAAGATACAAGAAAAGAAAGCAATAAATTATGGATATATTGTAAAATAAGAGTAGACATTATGATTGATTGACATAACACCAAAGGAATGCGGGCACTCAAACACAACTCTAAAGCAGGGTTTCTTAATATTTTGTATGTCATATACCACTTTAGCAGTTTGTTAAAGCAGCTGACCTCTTTTCACATTAACTTTTTTTTTCCTTTTTGTTTGTTTTGGAGGGGGAAAGGCAAGGCAATTGGGGTTAAGTGACTTGCCCAAGGTCAAGTATCTGAGGCTGGATTTGAACTTAGGTCATTCTAACATCAGGGTTGGTACTCTAGTCACTGTACCGCCTAGCTGACCCCTCCTTTTTGTTTAATTTTTAAAAAATACAATTTAAGAAAATGGCTAATATGAGTTATATGATATCAATAATCTATAACGATGAATTTTTTGCCCTTCCAAGTTCATGGACCCCTTGAAATATATCCATGGATACCTTGAATGTCTATGGACTACAGGTTAAATTTTGATGTTCTCAATTTTCAAGTCTAGGTAATTGAGAAAATATTTATATCAATTAATAGATTAATAGAATAGGGAATTTTAAAAAAATGTTCTTTTGGGGGAAAAAAGGTGGTGGTTTGGTTTGACGTTTTCACTTTAATTGAAAGGGGTAAGGGAATAAGTACTTATAATAACAACTCCTATATCACATTCATTACTAGAAATTTACTTTTTTACAAGTATTATCTCATTTGATCCTCAGAATAACTTTATGTGGCAGGTGCTATTTGATATCCCCATTTTACAGTGGAGGAAATGAAGGCAAATCATGGTTAAGTGACTTGCCCAGGGTGATATAGCTAATATCTGAGGCTAGATTTGAACTCAGTTCTTCCTGACTCCTGGCCCAGTGCTTTATTCAATGTACCATCAGCAACCTGGAGGGAAGGGTTGCTAGGTAGAAATGATTAGAAGGTAGTAGGAAATGTGGGGTTAGAGATTATGGGGAGGGTCATTACTGTACAAAATTCACTTTAGAGCTATCTGCAAAGATGACAGTTGTAGCATTGGAATTAGGTGAGGTCTATGACAGAAAAAAAAAAAGATTTAAAAGATGCCAAATATTGTGGCATAAAGCCAAGCATGAGCAGCTCTCCAGAGAACTGCTGCTGTGAACAGCCTTAAGGTTCTGATCACACAGTAGGGTGAACTCCCTAGTTCTTCAACAGTAAACTAAAGCAAAACATTCACTGAAACCAAAGTACAGCATTCAAAATGTTACAACACAACAACTTATCAAACATAGTTTTCAATAAAGTGGCCACATAGTTTTAAACAAAAGATAACATTCAGTAAGTCCTTAACTCAATCATCCTTAAGGGACATAAAGTACAAAGGTCAAAGTTTTCCACCTCTTGGTCACATTGTCTTAATCTCTTCCTCAAAAAGTCTTCTTTCTTCTTGATTGGAGATTAGTTTCCAATCATCCTTAACTCAATCATCCTTATGAGGTACAAGGCATAGAGTACAAAGTCCTCCCACCACTAGGCCACAGTAAAACATGATCTTCTCAGTTAGCATTAAGCACCCAAGGAGAGGTCTTTTCATCTTGACATGGTTCCTCTTCCATGGGTCCAGTTCCTGCCTGAGTCTACCCAATTGTCACCTGGATTCACAGGTAAGCAGCTCTCAGCTCCTCATCCAGCTCCCCATCCAGTTCCATATTTAAGCTCACAGTGTCCAGTCCACCTCAAATCCTTTGCAGTTTCGGTTTCTGGGAACCCAAAGCTTAACAGAGCCAAAACAACATTCATGCATATTGCCAGCATGATCATGAATTCACTTTCTGCCTGTGAGATCAACTCAGACCCAAAAATAAGGTCCAAGAGGTCAACACAAATCATCAACATAGAAATCAGCACAGACCCACAAACAAAGTCCAAGAGGTCGACACAATTCATCAGTAAAGTCCCAGAACCTCCAAAACCCTCCTCCAGGACTTCTGTATACAACCAGAAAATCCTCTTTCAGGGCTTCCAGTAAGGTCCCAGGCTTCTATACAAAGTATAAGAAACGCAAATCAACAAATATAGAACAAACAGAGTGTTGGGCTACAAGTTTTCTCCTTCTCAACTCTGCCACCACAAGAGTTCTCTTCTCAGTTCTGCCTTTTCCCAGCTTGGGCTTCTCCTTATATATAGTCATTAGTTCCTCCCTGTTCTGTCCCTACCTGTTGCATCAGCAAGTTCTTCCCCCTGTGGGGTTCACAGGTTCTGTTTCTTAACAAAGACTTGATTTAAGCAGAGCAAGGCTCATAAAAAACTTGACCTGAAACAAGGTACTAAATAATGAAATAGCTGAAACAAGGTGCTAAGTACTTCTTTGTTTGCCATTACAAGTGGGTGAGATATCTTATGGAAAGGAAGTTTAGACTGTAGAATACATATATTTTGGGAGAGGGAAGAAGAGTAAGAAAAGAATAAATAGAAGGTATGGAGTGAAATAGAATCATATGAAGAAGGCAGTTATATAGGACTACTTGGAAACTGGTATATGTGTACACACCCTCTCTTTCCCCACCCCTCCTTTGCGGCTGGAGTTTATATAGCTGAACATGAATTTTTAGGGAGGTTTGAGGGAAATATTTTCCAAAAACCTGAGGTTAGCTGTCTGAAATTATAACACCAAGGGTATGATTGAGGGTGAACATAAAAAAGATAATGTCAGAACTTAATGATGCTGATGTTTATTACATTACCCTCATTGTTCAATCTCCTGGCTTCCTTCAAGTGCCAGTGAAAACTTTACCTTCTCCAACAAGCTTTTCCCTATTCCCCTCGATACCAGTGTTTTCTTCTCTTAATTTTATCCAATTTCTCATATACATATGAGTGTGTGTGTGGGGGGGTGTGGGTGTATTGTACATTTGCTTTGCTTGTAAACTGTATCCCCCATTAGACGACATCCTACTTGAGAAAGAGGTGCTTGTATTTGCCTTTCTTTGTATTTTCAACATTTAGCATAGTGTCTGGCACATCATTGTAAGTATTTAATAAATATTTATTGATTGTAATTAAGACAGTAATTAAGGAATGATAAATTGGTGAGTCAACATGATTCATTGGAAAGATTGCTATATTTGGAAAAAAGAAAATCTAAGTTTACCTCCTGGCTCTACTACTTACTACCTGTGTTTAACTTTTTAGGCCTTGTAATGGAAATGCAAATTTCAAGATCTTCCCTGCCCCTAGGCTAAAGTGCACCAGGAGACTGGGGTGGGAGACTTGTTTTTCAGTTGATACTTCTTGATTGGCCAGTGAGTCAATAAGGTTATTACATTCTCTGAGCTAGGAGAAGGCTATATAAGCCCTGATGTGTAGCTTTGTTTTGGGACTGACTTTGAGAAGTGTTCTGTGATTTGATCTGAATTCTGAGAAGCCGTTGTTGAGAGTCCCCCGGCTTTGAAAAACCCAGATGCTGATTTGGTATGGATGTAATGGTTGGACAGTTTGGAAATCTGTCTACTTGATCTGTTTCTGTCTAGATAATTCTGTCTGTATATTTTGAAGTTGGGGTGCTGACCTTTTTGCCCTGAACAAGGTAAACGATATATGGTCTGACTGATTAAAGTAAGCTTGTTAACCCATTTTGAGTTGCTTTCCTTTATCAAAGCAGATCCAAGAACCTGTATTGGCGGCAAACTCTGAGGACGCTTGGGGTGCTTGCTGCTACAGGCCTCAATTCTCAAAGACGTCAGTAGTATGTACTATATAAACTTCCAGTCTTAAATCTGTGATCCTGTATCCTATCACTGTGAGGATTATTCAGCATATAATTCTGTCACCATGGTATTATTGGATTTCCCTCCTTTTCTTGTCCCTTAGGTGAGGTCTGTAACTCCTCCTGAGTTCTAAAATTTCCCACTAGCCTTGTCTGTGTAGTTGGCCAAGTGGATAGTGTTGGGCCTAGAGTCAAGATAAAATTGCATTCAAATTCATCCTTCAACACTAGTAAGTTATGTGGCCCTGGGCAAGTGACTTAACTATGTGCTTCAGTTTCCATGACTGTAAAATGAGATTGATAATAGAAACTACCACATGTATCCATCATGAGGATCAAAAGAGATAACATTTTTAAAAAATGCTTAGCACAGTGCTGGGCACATAGGAGTGCTTAATAATTGCCTGTTTCTCTTGCCTGCTCATTCTTGCCTTCCATAGGTGGCAGAAGTGAGCTTCAAACTTGTCTAAAGTGGATAAAGATTACCATGAGCATTGATTATTTGCCACCAATCTTTGTTGATTATCATATATCTTAGAGGGGCTTTTGAGGTTTTTGGATTCCCTCGTAAGTTATTTCCCAACTATAATTATATATTGTTTCCAAGAAAAAATATATATTAGATAAAATAAAAACAATATAATAGCTTACATTTATAAAGTGCTTACTCTGTGTCAGGTGTTGTAGTCAGAGCTTTATAATTATTATTGAATTTGATTCTCACAACAGCTCTGGAATGTAGGTGATTATTATCCTCATTTTACAGATGAGAAAACTGAGGTTAAATTATTTGACCAGAGTCAAAAAGCCAGAAGGTGTCTGAGGCTAGATTTGAAGTCTTCCTCACAGTAGAATGGATGCTATACTTAACTATACCACCTAGGTCTATAAGAATGGTATTTAAAATGTTAGCACCTCTAAATATGTTAAAGCAGAATTTTATGCTATCACAGTGAGTTATAGTTATAATTCATTAATAAATTTATAGAAAACAACATTTATTGAAACATTTTAATGTGGAACATGTCTTTAGAGCTACACAGCATTATCAGAACATTATAAAAGACAATGAAAAACAGATCTAGGGGAAATGCCCCAGTTACTTGCAGTCTAACAACTAAAAAGAAGGCATTAGATTTGGGAATTGCAAGTTTACTTTATTTCCCTGGAAGGGAAGAGTCTACGTCAGTCCTACACAATCTCTGGCCTGTCAAAGGATTTTGGGTAGCATGTAAAAAATGTAGAGTTTATTCAGTGCACAGGTTATGCAGGCCCACTCTTATTAGAAGCCAGATTATTCGGGTTTAAGGAGACAATAGTCAGAACTTGTAGTTGGTAGGGATACACAGAACAGTCATCATTAACAATATTTATCATGATACCTCTGTTTCCTTTCATAGAACAGAAAAGTTTTTCCTTAATTTCTGCTCTCTGGAATAACTGAGCAGAGGCATCAAAATGTGGAAGCAAAGTATTTAATTTTTTCATGTCATAATTTTATGGTTTTTAGTCTGAAAAAGGTTACTTAGACAGTATTTTAAAATGTCATTCCAAATTGCTTATTTCCATCTCCCCTTATATGTATCAATGTCTAATTAACCATCAGAAATATATTCTCTACAATTTTCCCTAAGGTCTTTGGCAAAAATTGTTCCTCCTTAAAGGGATCAAGTCTTTTTGGTTCTCTGAAGATTTTAAACAAAAAGCATATTTTAGACAAAATTACACAATGGTTTCATCATGGAAAATGCTCTGTTTACTAAGAAAATTCCTGTGTGTGTTTGTAGTCATTTTTTCCTTGTTACTTGAAATTTAATTATTGCTATCACTAACACTATGGTCATCAAATGACCTTGTTTTATATCATCATTGTTCAGACATTTCAGTCATGTCCATCTCTTTATGACCTAATTTGGGGTTTTCTTGGCAAAAACTCTGGAGTGGTTTACCATTTCCTTCTCCAGCTCATCTTACAGATAAGGAAACTGAGGCAAATAGGGTTAAGTGACTTGCTGAGGGTTACAGAACTAATAAATGAATGAAATTGTATTTGAACTCAGGGAGATGAGTCTTCCTTATTCCAGGACTGGCACTTTATCCATTCTGACTCCTAGATGCTCCATGTTAGTTTTTTATTTAGAGAGAAACTTTTGTTTTGCATGTAGATAGGTTTTTTTTCCGTATAAATTTAGAAATATTACTATACAGATTTTTAGTTTTAAATATTATAAAAGCTTGGAGGCCCCAAAGCAGAGCAACTTCTAATTGTCAGGTCGGAGATGAGAATTCCTAACCTGTTAAATCATGTATGTTGAAATAGCCATGGGTTTATTTACTTTTATATTTCATATTTAAAGATACATACACAGAACTCAATGAAAATCAGATCATACATTTTTTTTCTAGATCAAGAAAATTTTAAAGTGCTATTGAAATAGTAAGGATATAGCTTAGGAGAAACATAGACTTAGAAGTTCAAAACTCTGCCTTCTAAAATGGAATAATAGGAAAATAAAGGAAAAATGAGAGACCAATCCCCCCCGCAACTTTTCATAGCTCTTAAAAGAGACAATTATCCAAAATGCAGAGCTTAGATCATTTGTTCCATAAAATGGAGGTATTCCACAGGGCTGCTTGCCACCCAATACTGTCATTAGTCTCTTTCTTTCTAATCCCCAGTGCAAACCCTGCACATTTTAAACTTCAGATGTTAGGGAGCGAGGCATTGCTGCTCAGCTTGCCAAATCCAGGATGAGGTTTTAGGGACACTGTCACCTTGTGCTCCATTTTCATTAGACTATCCATGTGCCTCTCTCTATGAACCAGTGTGTGTTTCTGTATCAATCTGCATGCAAATGTCACAGTCCCTCCTGCTACTTGTGGGTAGCAATTCTCCTCCCTAAAAATCTAAACTAAAATTTATGCTTAATCACTTCATCTCAGCATATCCCCTCAGAGTCTCTATGCTCATTGTCAAAACTGCAATCCAAGAGATTTTGTTCCACTTCAATTCCCATCATGCATTTTCCATGTCCTAAAGACACTAAGGCTGTATTTAGATACCTATCTCAATTTTACAATGTGAGAAAAATAAGTCCTGGAGAGACTAAATAACTTGCCCACATGCCCAAGGTCATACAAGTTATTTGGGGGTGGAATAGGGAAAAAATAGGGTATTAGAACCTTAGCTTATTCTTTTCCTTCCATCATAGTAACTGGTACCTACAGAACAAGATTTTTTTATTTAAAAAAACAGCAACACAGTAGCCAAGATTTTTAAATATCCTTTTTAGAAATTTAAAATGGTATCTGGATACTAAGATTATATTTTAAGATACTCTGCTCCATCTCTCTTTTAGATCTCTTTGTGGTTCAATTACTGTTGTTTGACCAGATCAATAAATTTCAACAGTGTATTGATTCATTTTATTACATTAGACAATTGTGCACTCTAGAAAAACTGCTGGTTGTGGAGTTAGAGTATCTGGTCGCAAATGCCATTTCTACCACTTTCTATTTGTATAGCATACACACACACACACACACACACACACACACATATATATATATGTATATATGCTAGCATACCATTTACTATCTCTGAACCTCAGTTTCCTCGAATTAAAAAGGAAGACGTTAGACTAAATGACCTCTGATATTCCTTTTTTTCCCCTAAAACTAAGAGAATCCTTCATATGGTAGAGAATTACTTCTCTGGTCCACTAGAGGGGAGATTCAGTTATAAGTCAATAGCTATTACTTCTATTTACTAGACTACATATCTGTAAAAGGTTAATGATTATGACTCATATTTATTTCCTTTCTTGGTGTTTTTGGAGGTCAGTAAATGTTCTCCCCTAACTTTTAGATCACTTTTCCAGGGAGCTGTTTGCTTTGCCTACAGGAAGATTTTTCCTATAATCTCATAGCCTTAATCCGACTGAATGTTTAGAAAGTAGGATCTGCGCTAAAAATCTTTAATTACTTCAAAAGCTTATTCCTCCATTTTGTATACTCCCCATGCCTGAGGTTACTGATATGACTGTGCTACTCTTCATTATCAAGTTTTAATTTTTACTTTTCTAAAACTCTTTTCCAGTGCTTAGCAACATTTTCATTTTAGTCCTACAAACTGTAAGAAGTCCTGGGGCCTCAAAGACAGGAGCCAAAGACAGTTCTAGGAATGCATTTCCTTTCCAGTCTAGCACCTGCCTATTGCTCTGGGTAAATTGCTGACTTGTAAAGGCTGCTCACACAGTTTCTGAGTAATCTAATCATTGGAACTGAGCCAGGAGGGTTTATCCCAAACATAGCAATTCACACTGACATTAAAAAGAAGTGGGGAGGGGGAATAGGGAGGAAGGCTAGTCAAAAACTTTGCAATTACCAGTACAAGTTGAGTGCCTGATTAAATTTGTTTTGTCTTTTCAATCACAGCTCTCAAGTAAAGAGTGTCTCTTCTCCTGGACATCTTGACAGCCAGATTTAATTCTGTATCACTTTCTAGCTGATATAGAGTGACATGTAGTAGGGTCCAAGTTGGCATGCTAGATGAGTGGGATTATGCTCTGGATCTTTCAAACCCATGTGTCCATCCACTTTTCTGCAGCTTAGGCAATAATAGAGACAGATACGCAACATTACACATATACAGCTGGGTCCTGGAAATTAAGTCGACCCTTCATCCTTAAGAGGTGGTCATTGAAGAACAGATTGAGGATATGGTGGCTGATGGAATTTCCTTTCAGTGTTCTGGTCATCTAGGACCTCACTTCACTCTAGGAATTTATTTGCCTACCATGGTATGTCAGACACTTTGATGAAATTGTTGCAATTGCCTAAAGGCTAGCAAATAGATGAGGTCTGATCTGGAAGAAGCTGCAACTCTGCCCTCTGAGACGATATAATATTTTCAAGATCCATGGTATTTAAAGAAATTTCAAATTTGCCTTTGGCACTTTTAGAGTAATAGAATACTGACACCTGTGCCTTTAGGTGCCTAGACAGTGAACGACATTGTAGGGATTCATGTATTTGGTTAGTGAGCTTGGAAGCAAGTCCAGTAATCTATCTAGAACCCATGTCATATCATTCCAACAAATCTAAGAAAGAAAATTAACACTAATATTTAGGTACCAACTTTGGAAAACAATTGTATATATTCCTGGCTAGTCTTTCTGCTTCCTGCTCAGAAGGACAATACTTCCTCTCTCCCTTCTTCCTTTCCTTCCCTCCCTCCCTCCCTCCC
>NW_027185809.1:43290934-43360532 GCF_028583685.1 Petaurus breviceps papuanus
TCCTTCCTTCCTTCCTTCCTTCCTTCCTTCCTTCCTTCCTTCTTTCCCTCCTTCCTTCCTTCCCTTCCTCCCTCTCTTCCTTCATTCCTACCTTCCTTCTTATCCCTCTAGCAGACAAGGGAGCTGTGCAGGTTACTCAGGTGAACAGAGGGACACACATGTTACCCAGAAACAAAAATCAAGGGTTTAACTCAACTTTAGAGGGTAAAGAGACATATCAGGAATCAATATTAAAGATGCTATGTTGATTACCAGGAAAGTAGACTTCAAAATAATAGAAATAAGGCACAATTTTTCCTAAAAACAATCAAAAAAGAAAACAAAAAAAACCCCTAAAACAATATACATTTACACCAGAATTAAGGATCAGAGATGTTTGCAAAATTAATACCGGAATACAGATAGAGTTTCAAGTGCTATATGTACAAGTTTTGATGTTTTGACCTAAATTCAAACCTGGTTTCTGACATTTACCAGCTGTGAAACCCTTGACAACTTGCTTCATCTGTCTTTGCCTCAGTTTTCTGATCTGTAAAATTGAGATAAAAATAATAGCACCCATTTCATAGGATAATTTTCAGGGTAAATTGAGATAATATTTGTAAGTCACTTTGCTAAACATGATATACTATATAAATCTCATCTGTTGTTATTATTTGCTATCATTGTTTGATTTTTAATGAATAATTAATGCTACAAAATTAGGTAGCATGATGCTAAGTGCCCTGAATCCCTGGGTTCTAGTATCAACTCTACAAAGTTATATGACCTTAGTTAAGCCATTTCCCTTCTCCAGACCCCAATTTACTCTTTAAAATAGGAGACATGGGCTAAAGTATCTCTAAGATTCACTACAATTTTAAGAGTATGTAGTTTTATAGATATTGCATGTGTTACATGTACACTACAAAAGTTCAAGAAAATAAGTTATCAGAAGGTATCATTAAACCAGATAGCAGTCATTATTACCCACTGCATTGTGTAAAGGACCTCTCTTACAAAAGTTTTTCTTCATGTTTGTGTCATTTAACTAGTGGTCTCAATCTGTTCTTTGCACAGGCAAAGTCTTTGAGGAATCATTAAACTGGAAGGAACATTACCCAGAGGAGACATAGGTTCTAATCTCTCTATTGTCATCATTAACTAACAGTTTCCCTGGGAAAATCATTTAACTTCTACATCTCACTTTTCTCCAGTATAAAATTGGGATAATAATACCCGTTCTTCCTACTTTACAGTGTTATAATTAAATTCCAAAGTGGTAATAGCTGCTAAAACACCTTGGAGCATATAAAGCTCCATCCAAGTGCAAAGTATCATTATTTCTGCTTTTAGTTCATTTCTCTTCTCCATTTCTCATTCATATGTATAATACTGATGTTCTGGGGTTATTTATGGTTATGTCCTCCATAATTCCCCACTACCCTCCCCCATTGACTTAAATGAAAGAAAAGTTTTAATTCAGTAAAAAAGAAAAAAATAAAGCTTTTTGTTTGTTTTAGAAAAATGCAACTTGGTAGATATTTAGATGTAGATAAATGGAGATAGTGTCCCAAAACTCTTAGTGTAGTATAAATTACGAAAATTGTACATGTAAAATTTTGTATTCTATACATAATTTAATATGTACTATGTATATGTATGTAAATGTATTGTTTATATATATGTGAATATTTATATATCATGTCTATGTTTATATATACATATGTGCATATTCATAATATATGTGGATATATAGACAAATATAGATATATTTTATTTTATTTTATTTTTGCTACTTGGAGGGCAATTAGGGTTGACTTGCCCAAGGTCACATGGCAAGTTTTTTTGATAAGTGTCTGAGGTTGAATTTGAACTTAGGTCCTCCTGACTCCAGGGCTGGTGCTCTATTCAATGTGCCACCTATCCACCCTTAAATATAGATATTCTAAGAGGGAAAAAAATTCACATCAAATTTGTACTTTTCCTTACAGTCAAATTAAAAGTTTTACTACATTATACTCTCCATTCATATATACAGGTTTTATTATTATTGTTGTTGTTGTTGTTATTACACTCATATTTTTAGTAATTAGTTCGTGTAAAGGATTCCACAGGTGTAATTGTATTATTGGATTCCTGGATGATTTAAAGATATCCCCTATGTGTAAGAGCATTGGATTCCCTCAACAGAATTTACTTTTCATGATGAATCTTAAAGCAGTTTCATTATGAAACATCTGTCAGGGTCACTTTGAGTGTGATGTGGATATTAGCATTTAGTCCAATTTGAAAAATCAAAGACAGATGCCTGCTTCTTATTCTAAAGGAAAATGGATTCTTTAATTTCTTTAAAGACGAAAGTCATAGTGCTTAATTTTATTTCTTTCCCTCCAGTCAATTATCTTTCCCTCTCCTCCCTTGTCTTCTCTGCTGTCCTCTCCTCCTCTCTTCTTTCCTTTCCTCTCTTCTTCTCTCCTCTCTCTTTCCTTCCCCTCCTTTCTTTTCCTCCTTCCCCACTCTCTTTTGAATTTAGAGTTATTCTTATGATAAGCAAGGATGAGAATGGGATGGGACATGACCAGGAGCACCCTTCTCTACTTTAAGTTTTCCTTACAAACACTGTCTCAGGTTAAATGCTATGAAAAAGTAAACAAGGCTGCAGGTAGAGGCCAAGACAAGGAAGCGTCAGAGTGACTCAGAGAGGTCTGAGGCAGACAGAGAAGGGAAAAATAATACAACTAGTCAGTGATTAAAAGGAAAAGTGTGAGTTATTGATGTATGCTTGCTCCCTCTCACCATCACCAAGCCAACCTGGAAGGAGTTGAGGCTGCTCATCTGGCAGCAACCTTCTCTCACACTGTTTAGTGAATGTGTAAAATGGCATTATGGTTACAAAGCATCTTTTATATGATCTCTCATTCGATCCTAACAACAGTATTGGCAGGTTGTTAGTAGGTTTATTTCCATTCCATAGATGGACAAAGGGAGATTTAGGGAGTTTAAGTGACGCCCTACCTCCCTTCATTCACAGTAAACCTATTCTTCACCCTTTACATGACTTCTAATTCACTAGCCCACTTATTTTCTACAAGGATGTTTCACCTCTTATACATTTATCTATCCCTTTTATAGGGTGGGGTTCCCTCAAATTATCTACCCCAATTTCAAATGACCCTTTTCATCTAAATCGCCTACTGCATCACATGCAAGTTCCCACCTACGTTTGGTTTTTTGTCGTCAGCCAGAGGAGTCATCTAATTCACAGCCAAGCATTAAAGAGAAAGTTATAAAAAGTAGCAACACAACATTTCCCACACACACCTGAGGTAAATGTTGCCACAAGTACCCATTATATCAGTGAAGATAGTAGTCAGGAACATGTATGTATAAGCATGGGGGCAGACATATAAGGAACACATGAGAGCAAGAAAACTATGGATTCACATAGGGTACACACATAGAAAACATGACCTGGAAACACATATATATGCACCATACATACACATATAACAAACATATATCCATATACTACACATATACTATGCACACATATGTATATATGCACTGTCTACACACCTTTGTGGGTGTGTATCTATATATACATTGTGTATTTAATACATATGTATGTATGCACACACATTATATACACATACATATATTCACACATGTACATTCACATATATACATGAATGTATATGCATATACAATATACAGAGAGAGAAATATTCTGCCGGATGTTCTGTCAAATAGTCCTCTGGTGGATGCTACTGTATACTTTTGGCTGGAAACTGCTCAACTAGATGGTTCTTGAGTGGGTTATATTGATTGCCTACACCTTTTGACTCTGGCAAAATTCTTGGCTATTTCATCTTTAAGGGAACAGGTACTATCATACTCTTTTTGGCTTAAAACACTCATTAAAGCCATGTTTGAGAAAAATAAGCAAATACAAACTGGATATACTCAACATTTTATTCTTTTATTGAGAAGTTATAAAATGTTGCGGAGGCCAGCAAAACTCCTGCCGTTCAGGATTTCCTTTTTTGCTGTCCTAGGTGGATCTTAAGTTTATTATCTCTCTAGCAGGAAATTCTATGATCCATAGGTTAATCTCTTCAGAATAAAGAACAGGGCTCTCTAGCAGCAGGGACTTGTGTGAGTTCTCCCCCAAACCCCTCTAAACACCTGTAAAAATGACACTAAACAAATTCTAGAGCAACAGAACCTACAAAATGCCAGAGTGAAACAAATTTCCAGCCCAAGGCAACCTGGAAGGTGGATAGGAAAGGTCCATTACACCTGGTTGGGAGAGGAGTGCAGACCAGGAAGGGCCATGCTGGCATAGATGGGCTGAAGCAGGCCTCAGGGGACTGAATCACTGTCAATGGTGGTGGTTTCCAGACTTCTCAACCTATAAATGCCAAAAAACTTGGAAGGTCAGTAGGAAAGGGGTTGGGCTTGGGTGACAGAGGAGCAGGGTAATGCTCCAGCCCCAGAATGTCAGAGGTGGGAGCTGCTTCAGGAGCTCTCAGTCCACAGACAGTGTGGGAGGGGGGAATCTAGTGGCTGATCAGAGGGGGATTGCAAGGACTACTTTGCTGGTGTTGAGCAGGATTCTCTTGCTTTGGCCATGCTTGGAGCTGGGTCAAAGTACTGTCTAGTAATTGTCTAGGAAAAGGAGCAAATAGCAGGGAAAAATCAAATGATAGGATCTTACTTTGGTGACAAAGTAGAATCAAAACATACCACCAGAAGAAGACAACGAATACATCCAAAGCCTCCAAGAAAAATATTAAGTGTTCTCAAGTCATGGAAGAGTTCAAAAAGGATTTTGAAGATTGAAAAAGAGAAGTAGAGGAAAAATTGGGAAGAGAAATGAGTTATGCAAGAAAATCATGAAAAATGAGTCAATAGCTTGCTAAAGGAGACCAAAAAAAGACATTAAAGAAATAAAACCTTAAAAAATAGACTAACCCAAATCACAAAAGAGGTCAAAAAAGTCAATGAGGAGAAAAATGCCTTAAAATGCAGAACTGACCAAATGGAAAAGGAGGTACAAAATCTCACTGAAGAAAATAATTCCTCAAAAATTGTAATGGAGCAAATGGAAGCTAATGACTTTATGAGAAATCAAGAAATTATAAAATAAAACCAAAAAGAATGGAAAAAATAGAAGAGCATGTGAAATATCTCCTTGGGAAAACCACTGACCTGGTAAACTGACCCATGAGAGATAATTTAAAATTTATTGGACTACCTGAAAGCCTGTCCAAATAAAGAACCTAGAGTTCACCTTTCAAGAAAATATCAAGGAAAACTGCTTTGATATTCTAGAACCAGAGGGTAAAATAGAAATTGAAAGAATCCACTGATCACCTCCTGAAAGAAATCTCAAAAGGAAAAATTCTAGGAATATTCTAGCCAGATTCCAGAGTTCCCAGGTCAAGGAGAAAAATATTGCAAGCAGCAAGAAAGAACCAATTCAGGTATTGTTGAAAGAATCATAACACACGATTTAGCAGCTTCTACATCAGTGCATTTAGAATATGTTATTCCTGAGGTGAAAGGAGTTAGGGTTGAAACCTAGAATCACCTACCCATAAAAACTCTGTATAATAATTAAGGGGGGGTGGCATGAAATGGTCATTCAAAGAAATAGAGGATTTTCAAGAATTCTTGATGAAAAGACCAGAGCTGAATAGAAAATTTGACTTTAAAATACAAAAATCAAGAGAAGCATAAAAAAGTAAACAGGAAAGAGGAATCCTGAGGGACTTACTAAAGTTGAACATAAGAGGGAACAATGCATATATATCTAGAAGAGCATAAATGTCTCCTAAATTCAGAAAAAATAAAATGTTAGGGGCATAATGTGTGAGGAGAGGAAAAGGGAGGGATTCTTAGAGGGGAAGGTGAGGGAATAATAAAAAGGGAGGATAGAAGGGTGTTTAGATTTATGGGAATGGTGGGAATAGGCAAGGTATCCTTAGAGAGGAGTAGGCAAGTAATAGGCAAGGTATTGGTAGAAGTAAAGTAGAGGAGGCAGAAGGGGAAGAAACAGGAGATATATACAAACATAAAAACAAAGATCAGGAGTATAATTTGTTTGGGAAAGTATGTGTGTGCATGTATATGTGTATATATGTGTATGTGTATATGTATACATATATGTGTAGATATCTATAGCTATCGAGAAGCATATCCAAACTTAATTGTGGCCTTTTGGTGGTATAGGGGAGGGGAGGGGATAAAGAACAAAATAAAATGTGTGTACAGCAGAGAACAAAAGAAAACTTGCAAGGAAGCAAAGAAAAGATGGGCAGCTCTCAACAAATGTGTATTTTTTTTATCATACAGGCTTTCTTGAAGTGAAAACTTATTGTTACAGATTTTGAATCCTCTCTATGCACGACATGTTTTTTGTCCTTACTTTGCATTTACGTTCCAATATTTAAAGTTTATGATATGTTTTTGTTTCTTTTTTCTATTCTGTATTTTTGTTCTGGCATTTCTATCTAAAGAAAAAGAAAAGAAAAATGTTTACATTCCTATGTGGAAAGATGATATTTGTAGCTCATGAGACCTTTCTTAGTATTAGAGGAGGTATAGGAAATTTATGTACATGCATACATACACAGCACATACACACATGCACATATATGCATATACACAATATATACATATACACAATGCATACATATACACATACACATACATATACACACAATACACATATGCACACACACATATATACATACATAACAGGTGTCAGGAGTGAGAGAGGTATGATAGGGTGAGAGAGGCTGATATTGGGATAAGAGAAAGGGAGAGGTAGAATGAAGTAAATTATTTTACGTAAAAGAGGCAAGACAAAGCTTTTACAATGGAGGAGAAGAGAGGGGAGGGAAGAAGAAATGAGTGAACCTCACTTTCACAGATTTTGGCTTAAGGAGGGAATAACGTATACTCTCAATTGGACATGAAAATCTATCTCACCCTATAGAAAAGTAGGGGAGAAGGCAATAAGACATAGGAGTATGATAGAAGGGCAAAAGGGAAGAGGGGGGTAATGAGAAGCAAACACTTTTGAGGAGGGGCAGGAGACAATTGAACAAATGGGGGCAAGATAGGATGGAGGGAATTAGAGTTACTCTTTCACATGACCATTATGGAAGTGTTTTACATGACTATACATACCATATCTACATTGAATTTTTTGCCTTCTCAGTGAGGGTGAGGGGGGAGGAAGGGAGAGAAAGTGAAACTCAAAGTTTTAAAATGAGTGTTAAAAATTGATTTTTGGGGCAACTGGGAAATAAGATCTATAGGCAATGGGGTATAGTAATCTCTCTTGCCCTGCAAGAAAATAGAAGGGAAGGGGATAAGAGAGGGTGGGGGGTGATACAAGGGAGGTTAGATTGGGGGAATGGGTAATCAGAATGCAAGCCATCTTGGGATTGGGGAGGGGAGAGATGGCAAGAAAATTTGGAACTCAAAATCTTGTGGAAGTGAATGTTGAAAACTAAAAATAAATTTAAAAAATGAGCAATTATAAAACAAACCAACAAACAAAAGGAACAGGTATCTCACATGTATCCAATGTCCTTAGGGTGACTCTTTTGTTTGGACACAAATTCATATTTCCTGCTCTTGTGGTCTTAGTAATTAACATCATACTTCCTTATAATGTGAACTGTACATGTTTTCCATTTTTAATTCCTGAAGGCTAAATCATAATCCAGGTAGTGGTTATTTGTGTAAAATCTATTACTTATGTCTTCTTCTAAACTTAGTATTGTTTTCTTTCTTTCTTTCTTTCTTTCTTTCTTTCTTTCTTTCTTTCTTTCTTTCCTTCCTTCCTTCCTTCCTTCCTTCCTTCCTTCCTTCCTTCCTTTCTTTCTTTCTTTCTCCCTCCCTCTCTCTCTCCCCCCTCTCTCCTTCAGTCCCTCCCTCCCTCCCTCCCTTCCTTCCTTCCTTCCTTTCTTCCTCCCTTCCTGCTCTCTTTTGTTGTTCATGCATGTTTTCCCCTTCTCCTCTTATGTTCTGCCATCATTTGACCAGCATAAGCATAGACTTAAACCTTGGTTGCAAGGTCACCTTTGTCCCCCCCCCTCCACCTGTTAATTGAATTCTGGGTCTTCTTATACACAGATACCAGTCTAAAGCCTTAGAAGAGTTTTGGAGCAAATTTTTGTATGTACCCATTTAAAGTCTACAAATTCCTTTACATGTATTTCTCATTTTTTCTTCAATATATTCCCATAACATAGATACCACAAACATTATTCTTTGCATTTTATAGCTGAACAATCACAGAAAATCCAGGAGGAGGTCAAGCAAATCTTAGAGCGCACAGGAGGCAAAGGGAAAACTCATACCTATTGGTAGCCTTTTTGCTGGAGTCCTCAAAAGATTCCTTTTAGATATGATGTAGTTTTGTTATTGGTTCATTGTAGATATGTGAATCTGCATCCAGTAAGTGTTTAGAAAACAAGATAAAGATTGGAAGTCTTCCTTAGCTTTCAAGTTTTCAATGTTCTGTTTTGTCCATGATAGGGGAGGTTAGCTGAGTCACCCTCCATCCCTGAACATCCCAATTAATTCCTTCTCAGAGGCAATATCTTATCAAATCAGAGTTGATTAACTTTGTTGGGCCAGGCTGACTTATTTAATAAATGACCTCTAGGGTGTGACCAAGTTTCCTTAGACAATCCAAACATTCATTCTGTATATCACTTTCAGTTCATCTAGTAGCTTGTCAAAACTCAAGTCCAGGTCTCTTACACTGAATAGGAGAGATACTGACTTACAGTTGGATATTGTGTTTTCAGTTCCTTGCAACTGATAGATTATGGATCAACAGAATTCACCTGGGTTTTTCCTACCACTATCCTTTCAGGAGCTCAATAAAATTATGACTTTCTGTTTCAATTCAGAATTGAAAGTGCGGGAGAAAACCTATGGAAACATAATCAAAACAAATAAATATTCCAAATCTTCCTCTTGCAACCACTTTATTTCACAGTTTCCTTCATTTTGGGGCCATGCTTAAGTTATCTTGCCACACCTTTACCAGAAAACCTCTCAAGGGAAATAATTCAATTTAGTGGAAGCCACCTTTATTGTGAAGTCTCCTTTGATTTAAAGCCACAGCTGAAGTAATTCAATTTAATAGAAACTCTATCTTCTAAAGTGAGATGCATAACATATCACTTGTTTTGGACCTTTATGTGAATGTGTGTGTGTGTGTGTGTACACATTTGGAGATTATGATATATACATTTGGAGAATATGATTTAAAAAAAAAACTTTGCTCAATTGTTCTAGTTAAATTCTGTCTTCAAAGGCAAGGTTTTTCCTTCCAAAAATCTAAATTTGAAGATATTCTTTCACCAGTTTTTAAACAATTGTTAATTTTCTCCCCTTTGCTTCTTAAATAATATTTCTGGGTTCTCAAACTTACTGTCTTGCTTTATTCTTGAGATGGATACTGGATATCGTTAAGGAATTATCACTGAAACTATTTGCAGTTCATAAGTTAACTTAAGACATGCTTTAATAAGATTTTGCTTTTTTAAGTATAGATATCTATTTACAGGCTTCTTGACTATCTTGCTTGATCGTTTGTTGATTTCTAATCCCTATTAAATTTATCCTATTGTTTTTATGTTCAAAGATCCTGTAAGTGTCTTGGTCTATATCTAGATATTTAAGGAAGAATGAAGTATCCAAGATGATGGAGTAAAGTGAGCACACTAGTCAAACTTTGTAAACATTCCCCTCTAAAAAAACCCTTTAAAATAATGCATTAAATCAAAATTTAAAGTGGCATAACGAACAAATGATGAGGGTAACAATTTTTTTTTCAGCCCAGGACAACTTAGGATGTCAGAAAGAGAGGTCTATGTCACTAGGGGGTAATGGGGCTGGTCAGGGCCCTAGTGCTGCAACAAAACCAACTGTAGACTTCAGTGCTGATGGGGCAGCAGCAGTGAAGCAATATTGGGAGCTTTGACCACCCAGAGATGGTAAGATTGATCACTTGGTTAAAAAGAGATTTCATGACTCTCCTGTGTCAGCTTTGAATGCAGAACCAGGCACAATTTGACAGCTACATTGCTCATGACCCTCTTCAGGTCACAGTTCCAGGGCACAGACAGAGTGCTTGCAACTCCAGAAATTAGGCCTACTTGCAGGTGACAGGTACAGAGAAGAGAGGAGCTGTGGCCATGAAAGAGCAGGTACTATACCTGGGTAAGGACCAGAGCACAGATGAGAAGATAAGTGACCACACTTCTCCCTGATCATACTACCTTGAAAACACTGAAAAATTCTATGACCCAAGAACAAACTATGAAAACAGCAGGATTAAAAAGCCTGACCCTTGAGATAGTAACCCACTACATCAACCTTTGGACACCTCCCTAGAAGAGAGAAAATGCAACTCTAACATTAAGGACAAAGCAAGAAATAGGATAGAAGAAATAGTAAACAAAAATAAAATGACCTGGCCATAAAAATCTACTGTGGTGACAGGGAAGTTGAGAAACAAATTTAAAAGACTATGACATAAAACATAAAAAAGCAAAGCTTCAAAGGGAAAACAGACAAGCAAAAACAAATTCTAGTTGGACACAAGCATAGCAAGAATTTCTAGAAGATCTAAAAGATTTTTTAGTATGCCAAGGCACAAAACATATGAATAAATAATTCCTTAAAAAATGGAATTGGCCAAATTATAAAGGATATGCAAAGCATCACTAAAAACAAACAAAAAATACCTCCTAAAGTAGCAGAAATGGTCAAAAAGAAAAATGTGTATGAAATATCACTGACGAAAATATTTTCTTACAAATTAGAATTAAGCAAGTGGAAGCTAAAGAATAAATATTATATTAAGAAACACTAAAATGAAGTCAAAATAATGAAAAAGTATTAAAGAAAATATAAAACCTCTCTTCAGAAAAAAAAAACTGATATAGGAAATAGGTTGAGGACAAATCATTTAAGAATCATCAAGCAACCTGAAAGCCATTGGTAAAAAAAAAATCTTAGACAGCATATTACAAGAAAACATAAAGAATATGATAGAGCAAAAGAGAATGATAAAAGAAAAGAGAGGTAATTAAAGGAAGGGAGCCACCTTATTTGAACAATAAAAATTATATTCCTTAAGGGCCTTGGGAGCATAGATGAAAAAAAAAGCATATATATATATACACACACATATATATGTATAATAAGCGGGTCAAAGAACAAATCATAGAAACAATTATTACTTTCACTAAAGAAAATGACAACAATGAGAAAACATATGAGAATTCATGAGATACAACAAAAGCAACACTTAGAGGGAACATTTATATTTTAAACTCTTAGATCAATAAGAGAAAAAAAGCAGATCAACGAATTAGGTATGCAACCCAAGACTAGAAAAAGTACATATTAAAAATCTTCAATTAAATATCAAAATATAAATTTGGAAAAGTCAATGGGAAGATTAAAAATGAAAAAAAACGTTGAACTGATACATACAAATGTGAACTTGTTTTATTGTTTTTTAATGGATTAAACACTGATTAATTTGATGGGGGAAAAAGAAATAATAAAACCAAATTGCAAGTATCAAAAATAAAAATGATGAATGCACCATCATTGAAGATGAAATTAAAGCCATTATTGGAAGGAATTGCCCCAATTTTATTCCAATAAAACTAGCAATTTAATTAAAATGGATATTTCCAAAACTATAAATGGTTCATATTAATAGAAGATATAATAGAATACTTAAACAATCCCATTTTAGAAAAATGAATTGAATTATTCATAAATGAGTTCTCTAAGAAAATAAATCCCTCTACCAGATTGATTTTGAAGTGTACACTATCAAATGTTTAAAGAAAAGTTAATTCCCCTATGATATAAAATATTTGAAAGAAATTGGTAAATAAGTCCTATTAAAATACTTCTTTGATACAATATATTTTTAGAGAGAATAAAATGATAGAACAATTTCCTCAATGAATATTATGAAAAATTTTAAATAAAATACTATCAATGAGATAAGAGAAATGTATTATGAAGATAATACATTACGATCAGCTAGGATTTATATCAAGGTGTAAAGCCAAAAAGAGGAAGCTTTCCAGAGGACTGCTGTTGTGAACAGCTTTGAGGTTCTGATTACACAGTATAATGAACTCTGTATTTATTCAGTAACAAATAAAGGCAAAATATTCACAGAAATCAAAGTACAGCATTCATAATGTTATGGCATAACAAAGTATGACTAAAATGGCCACATAATGACCATAAAGTGGTCACATAGTTTTAAGTAAAAGATAACATTCATTTAGTAACACAATCATTTAGTAAATCCTTAATTCAATCATCCTTAAGGAGCCAAGCCACCTTAATTGACACAAAGTCCAAAGGACAAGGTTCTCCAAACCTAGGTCACATTGTCTTAAACTCTTCAATCAAAAAGTCCTCTTTCTTCTTAATTGGAGAAGTCCTTAGCTCAGTCATCTAAATTTAAAGGTCAGAGATGTCCACCCATAGGCCTCAGTAAGCCATGATTTTCTCAGTTTGCATTATATACCCAAGGGGATTTCTTTTCATCTTGACTCAAGGCAGGCTCTCAGCTTCCATGGTTCCTCTTCTGTGGTCCCAGCTCCTGTACAAATCTATCCAACTGCTACCTGGGTTCAAAGGCAGACAGCCCTCAGTTCTTTGTCCAGCTTCTTGTGTAGTTCCCGTTCCATATTGAAGCTCACAGTGACTGGTCCCCCTCAATCCTTCACAATTTCTGTTCCTGGAAAGACAAAGATTAATAAAGCCACAATAACATTCATGGACATTGCTGGCATCCTCATAAATTCACTTTCTGCCTGTGAAATCAGCATAGACCCAACAATAAAGTCTGAGAAAAAGTAACATCAAAAGAGACAGATAAAGAACCGGCACCAAAAATCAGGTTTCCTCTCAGTTCTCCTTTCTTTTCATTTCTCAATTCTCATTCCTGGAAGTTCTGGGTGGCCCTCAGAAGATCTCAGCAACTCTCAGAAGAAGTTCTGCCACCACAAGTTCTGTTCTCAAAATATTCTCTCTTCTCATTTCTCAGTTCTTCTCAATCCTCTTCTCAATTCTCAGTTAATTTCTCAGTTCTCTTCTCAATTCTTAGCTCCTCAGCCTCCATCCTGCCCGTTCCCAGAAGTTCTGACTGTCTAGCTTGGGCATTTCTTTATATAAGGTATTAGTTCCTCCCTGTTGCAGCCCCTTCCTGTCACATTAGAAAGTCCATCTCACTGTGGTATTCACAAGTTCTGGGACTTGATACTTAACACAATCATGAACTTGAAACAAGGTGCTAAGTACCTGTTTGATTGCAAATACAAGGAGCAGAAAAGATCTTCAAATTCCCATTACCATTACACAAGGACTTAGGTCTGTCTTAATATTAAGAAAATTATAAGCAAAACTTACAGCATCAATAACAAAAAGAACAAAAATCACACGATTATAATAACTATCACCATAATTATTCAGTGTTGTACTGGAAATAATATCCATAAAAGAGGGAAAAATAATGTAATAAGAAAAGTCAATTAGGACATAAAACTATTATTTTTTTGACAAATGACATGACAGTATAAAATTCCTAGATAATTAACAAAATAAAACACCTATAGCAAAGTTTCAGGATATTAAATCAGTCTAAATAAATAAAAAAAAAAACTTTTCTTTATATTACCAACTAAATACAATAGGAAGAGATAGATAAATTCTGTTTACAATAACTGCATACAGCATTCAGTACTTAAAGAGTCTATCTGCCAAGATACACATCTAAACAACTGGTAAAATATGTTTTTCTCTATTTTTTATTCTTTAGTTTACATCATTCATTTCCACAAGATTTTGAGTTACAATTTTTCTCCCCATTTTTCCCTACCCACCATCCCAAAACAGCTTTCCTATTGAATATCCCCTTCCCCAATCTGCTCTCTCCCATATCTTTCCCCATCACCCCTCTGACTTTCCAGTAGGTCATGGTGGATCTTTATGCCCCAGTGTCTGTATATCTCATTTCCCAGTTACATGTAAAATAATAATAATAATTATTATTATTATATATTTAAATGTTTGATTTTAAAACTTTGAATTATAGATTCTTTCCCTTCCTCCCTCACCACCCATCCTTACTGGGAAGATAAGCAATTCAATATAGGTTGTACATAAGTAGCTATGCAAAACATTTCCATATTGGATATATTGTGAAAGACTGACTATATTTCCCTCCATCCTATCCCACCTTCGACTTGTTCTATTCTCTACTTTGATCCTGTCCCTTTTCAAAACTGGGTGCTTCAAATTTCCCTCTCCCTCCTCCTGCCCTCCCTTCCATTATACCCCTCTCATCCCCTTCCCCATACCCTCCTATAGGGTGAGATACCCGATTTAATGTGTATGTCCTTCCCTCCCTAGGCCAAATTCAATAAGAATAAGGTTGATTCATTCCCTTTTGCCTTCCTATTCTTCCCCTCCATTGTAACAGTTTTCCCTTGCCTCTTCTATATGAGATAATTTGCCTCATTCTTTCTCTCCCCATCTCCTCTCATTATATTCCTCTCTCAGCTCCTAATTTCACCTTTTAAGTATCATCCCTTCCTATTCAATTGGTCCTGTGACCTCTGTCTATGTATATCTGTACACTTATATACACACAGTCACATATGTATTCATACGCCTACATACCCTCCTATACAGACATATATATGTATACACATATATTTCTATTCCTTTCAACTATTCTCATACTGAGACAATTTCATACGTTAAAATTATCATTTTTTCCATGCAATAATATTAACTACCTCTTGAATATTTGTGAACTTAAAACGACATATATTTATGAAGCATTTTTCAAAACTTAAATCATTAAAAAAGCTAGCTATTATTACACACATACATATATATATATATATATATATAAAATGATAATTTTAGCATAATTATCACATCTTCCTACTGATATGACCATCAATCTCTTTATGCTTCCTGATTTATTTGTTATTTTAAGTGGACGCAGACACTCTTTGTCTTCATGAAAATATAATGCTGTCTCATTACCAACAGAAATTAATTTCTTTTAAGAGTATTGGTGTTCTCTTTATTAAAATTCTATCAATCTCATCTTTGATGACAAATCACAGTTAATGAGTAAAAAGTTCATGTGACTTTTAGAGACAAGTTATAGATTTAAGAATAATTTGTTGAAATCAGATTAATATGACTTGAGGTGAATATATAAATTAAAATCATATTATCAGGGTATTGGGGAACATGTAATCTATTTGGTTTTCTTAAAATGCCATACTATGAAAGGTTAAAATTTTAATGAATTAAATATGAGAATGAAGCACATACCAGCTCCCAAAGTAAGGGCCACTGTCTTAGGGTTCCCTAAGAGGTCACTTCCTATTTTAATATCTGTAACCTTCAGAAATTTTTAGATAGATAACCTCTATTTCTTAATTTAGGTATAAGTTAAGCCATGCATGTTCAATGGCAATGAACATTTTCCCATAATGCCCCATTGATATGTTTTTGAAAACTCCAAAGATAACAACTAACGTAAAGACAGTTGATTCTCCAAGTTTTACTTAATACTGTGGTGGTCCAGGGACTTGGTATTCTGGTCACCTACCAGTTATCATTGAGCAAATTCCCTCAAAGTTTGCTCATACTTTTACAAGACAGTTCCCTCAGAGTCTGCTTATGACAAAGAGTTTTTAGACAATCTACAAAGTGAAGAGAAATGAAAGATCATATGACTTAATTGCTGAAAGTGATTTTAGATATCGTCTGGTCATAAAGAAAAGGAAACCAAGACACGGAATGATCATGTGACTTTCACCAAGAACCACAAATAGATGTGAACCCAAGTCTTCTGAATCCACATCCAGAATTCATTCTATTTCACCAGTCTTTGGCAACCTATTATTCTCATTAACAGCCTGAAGTATAGCCAGTCAGTTTTTCTGACATCACATCAAAAGAATGATTTGGCAACTGTTTTGCTCTTGAAATGCCAAAAAGCAAGAATGTCTATTCTACAACTTCATGATCAGCTGAACACTTTAGTGTACTAAATTAATTGCAGTAAAAAAAAAAGGTGATTGGGAAGTACTTTTAAGAGAAATTAGTCTCTTTCTGTAAACTGTCATTGAGATGGATTATATTCAGCTGCATGGAACAAGCAGAAGTAGAATCTAACATATTTGTGGCTAAGACAATTGTCTGCATATTTTTAAATTGCATCAAGTAGGAACTATTATTTAGGATTCTTTGTTATCGTCAGTGTCACAACATTCTGCATTATTCAAAGCAAGCATCATTTTCATCAGTCAATCTCTCCTTTGCTGTCAAAGATGCAAATACAAGCCTGGGTTGCTTAGGGGGAATGCATCATGCAAAAGGGGGAAAGTGTCAGAAAAAGTTAAATGATGTACCCTGTGATTCCCAGAGGAAAACATAATGTAGACATTTGTAATAATGAGTGAGATGGAAGGAAAAATTCCTTTTAGAAATGCAAAGAGAGCTTGTTTAAGATGTTTTCCTTAGAATATGTAAAAAACAGACTTCTAAAAATTCTGTTGGATATCCCCCAAACCGTATATAAGAAAAAAAAAAAGATGGCATGTCAGAATAGTTTTTAGACAATTTAGTTTGTACTTATGCAGGGAACAGATCTGGATCTAATGAATAAATAGTAAGTGCTGATGCAATTAGCTCTATTTTAATATATTTTCCCATAAGTAAACAGACTAGAAATGACATGGTCAAGAAAATATCAGGGATGGATAAAGGAGTTAGCTTTCATTTCCATTTTCTGGGGAAAAAATATGTCTTCAACTGTTTTGAATCCATTCATTTGAGGCAAAGGAAAAAATATGTCTTGAACTGTTTTGAATCCATTCATTTGAGGCAAAGACATTATACTCCTCCCCTCAGAGCTGTTTATTGATCATATGGCAAATATCTTCATTGACCAATTATTTTGACACCTTCTGGTTTCCCAGTGTCAGCAATACCCAACCCAACCCAACAGCTGTTTGTCAGGTTCAGTGAATCAGCTTTATTGTATGGTGAAAATATTCAGGGAAAACAGTTGAATTATTTAACTTACAGGAAAATTTAATTCAAAGGGTAATAGACACAATACAATTTGCTTTTTTTTCAGTCCTGTAGTTGTTTTGAACTAATGGATTCTTCTTTATGTAGCCCCTCAAACATGCCAAGTTGGAAAATGAGAGCTAGATTGAAAAAATTAGGATACTAGTACTTCCTAGCAAACACTAAATATATATATATATATATATATATATATTACATTTAAACTCCATGTTTGCACTGTTTTTCTTTGGTGTGTTTTGTCCCCCAAACCCCATTAATACCCTATTAAAAAAAAGCTTCCTATAAAATCAATTAGGAAAAACATCATGAACCTGGACATATGATTATTCTAAGCCTTATCATGAAATAGATTGCAGCCTGATTCCATTAAATTCTACCTTTTTAATGCTTTAACATGGTCCTTTCACTGATGAATAGTTATAAATATCTGTGGCATTTGGAATAAAGAATATTCATTGAAATTAAAAACTAGTAATTTCAAAGTCTACAATTACACAGAGATTTTAAAATTAGAAATGTCTTATTTTATTACTGTTTTCAGAGACTATATTTAAGTTTTATCATTAAAGCATAGTATCTCCAGGATTTGTCTTGACACCTGCAATTGTAGCAACAAGGTAATTCACTAAAATAAGTTTCCTTCAATGTTCTAAGGGATCCTGGTGAGGACCCCTAAAATAAAGTCAAATGCAGAAACACTGAAATCACATGATCATAGATCTATAAAGCTGCAAGGTATCTGAGATAT
This sequence comes from Petaurus breviceps papuanus, assembly GCF_028583685.1. NCBI lineage: Eukaryota > Metazoa > Chordata > Mammalia > Diprotodontia > Petauridae > Petaurus > Petaurus breviceps. The sequence goes on from NW_027185809.1 coordinate 43,308,864, forward strand.
TAAGCATTCCAGTGTTTATGAAGGTTTCCTGTAGAAATTTGAGATTCCATGAGGCCATTCAGAAGATTCTCTAAAGATAAACATAATAGCATATCTACGACATCCACCAAATCTGATTGCCCTCCTAGCCAACCTTCCTTCAACTGAAGCTAAAACAGTTTCTGAGAAGCGTATGTACTGGGGATTATATGAGTGGGAACGTGCTACCTTTTTGTGGATCCAGTGTTATTTTGCCACTTGTAGGCATTGTTTTTGAGAGTGAGGAACTACTTTTGTGGGCCAAACCATGGAGTCCATAGCTTGGGGTATCAATGTCAGTCATATCACCTCCCCTTATCCTTAACTTCCCACTCTAGTAAAAAAAAAAAAAATCTTTGTCAGTGTAATCTCATGGGTTGTGAGAAGAAACAGAATATCAAGAATATAGAAGAGAGTAAGCTGCCCTTGCCTTCTTCCTCTGTCAATTTACATCACTGGACAACAAGGATAAAATATCAAAATTTGCTTCGGAGTTCTGTCTTATGCGTCAATTATATTTCAGCTCTTTTGCTAATACCCCTTCATTTCATTGTTTCCCAAGACCCAACTCTCTTTGTAAACCCTACCTTTTCATCTTTCTCCTCCAATCTCCTATTTCTCTTACTCAGCTGCTGTTTATTAATTCCATACTTACTTTTGTCAATCCAGTCCTTCCCTTTGTTGGTCTGTGGTCTCCCTTAACAAAATTTGGGGAAAAAAATACATAGGGAGAAAAATCCTCTTAGACACACATGGTTATACCTGTATTTTTAACCACTGTCCATTTATTTCTAGAGTGACTCACAGAGAAAATATTAATCTTTTCCTCTTCATTTCCATAGTGGTTTAAGGTGAAATATGAAATTCTAACCCTAAATTGCAACATAATGAGATTAAAAATGTAAATTGTGGCCCAATTGTGAAGGACTTTGGTCCAGACTCCACCCAGTAAGTGGGAGTGCATATTTTGTGGGAGTGGCTTTTGACCCCGGGAAGAGAAGTCCCTGAGACAATGGTACAGCCAGCCAGCACCAAGTGGTGGCTTCAGCTCCTGGCATGCAGAGTGTAGGGTGACAAAGCACCAGTTTGAGGGGTAATCATTCTTGCTTTAACCTTCTTGGATCTGGATTGCACTCTAGTGTAGAGGTCCTGGGATGGGTGTGCAGCTTGCCAGAGTGTGTGGAGGCCTCAGAGAAGGCACCCATCTAATAACTCTGGCAGATGAGAAAACCCCAGCATTTGGGACGAAAGCTCCCCTGCCGGTGGCAGAGTCCTACTGTGGCAAAAAGCCCAGGGGTCAAATGACTGAGAGGCAAAATAACCATGCAAAGGAAACAAAGCAGACAGAAGATTCCAACATTAGACTCCTACTTTGGGAACAAAAAGGAGCAAAGCATGGAACAGGAGGAAGACAGTGAAGTCAGAACTCTTGCACCAAAAGTTTCAAAGGAAAATAAAAACTGGTTACAGGCCATAGAGGACCTTAAGAAGCAGATAAGAGAAGTGGAGGAAAAATTGGGAAGAGAAATGAGAACAATGCAAGAAAATTACAAAATGAGAGTCAACAGACTTACTGAGGAAAATCACACCTTAAAAAATAGACTAACTCAAGTAGCAAAAGAGGCTCAAAAATGCAATGAGGAGAAGAATGCCTTAAAAAGTCGAATTTGCCAGATGGAAAAAGAATCTCAAAAGCTCAATGAAGAGAATCATTGCTTCAGAATTAGATTGGAGCAAATGGAAGCTAATGACTTTATGAGAAATTAAGATGCTGTTAAACAGATCCAGAAAAATGAAAGAATAAAAGGCAATGTGAAATATCTCATGGGAAAAACCACTGACCTAGAAAATAGATTCAGGAGAGAGAATTAAAAAATTATTGGACAACCTGAAAGCCATGATCAAAGTAAGAACCTAGAAATCACCTTCCAGCAAGTTCTCAAAGAAAACTGCCCTGATGTTTTAGAGCCAGAGGGCAAAATAGAAGTTGAAAGAATCCACTGATCACCTCCTGAAAAAGATCCCCAAAAGAAAACTGCTAAGAATATTATAGCCAGGTTCCAGAATTCCCAGATTAAGGAGAGAATATTAGAAGTAGCCAGGAATAAACATTTTGAATACTGTGGAAAAACAATCAGGACAACCCAGGATCTGGCAGCTTCTACATTGAGAGATCAAAGGGCTTGTAATATGATATTCTGGAGGTCAAAGGAGATGGGATTAAAACCAAGAGTCACCTACCCAGCAAAACTGAGTATCATGTTTCAGAGGGAAATATGGTCATTCATTGGAATAGACTGACTTTCAAGCATTCTTGCTGAAAAAAACAGAGTTGAATAAAAAATTTGACATTGAGATACAAGAAGCAAGAGCAGCATGAGAAGGTAAAAAGGGAAAATAAATCATAAGGAACTTATCAAAGTTGTTCTATTAATATTCCTACATGGAAATACAGTAATTATAACTTATGAAACTTTTCTCAGTAGTTGAACAGAATAGAAATATATATATATATATATATTTAAGGGTATATGGGAATATGAATACATATGTGAATGTGTGTATATGTTTTCAGGTATACATAGATAGAGGGCACAGGACCAATTTAATAAGAAGGGATGATACTTAAAGGTGAAATTAAGAGGTGAGAGAGGAATATAATGAGAGGAGATGGGCAGAGACAGAATGGGATAAACTGTGTCATATAGAAGAGGCAAGGGAAAATGATTACAATGGAGGGGAAGAAGAGGAAGGCAAAAGGGAATGGGTCAACCTTATTCCCATTGAATTTGGCTTGAGGAGGGAATGAAATACACATAAAATAGGGTATCTCACCCTCCAGGAGAGTAGGGAGGAAGGGGATGAGATGGGGGATGATGGAAGGGAGGGCAAGTTGGGGGAATGTAAGTTGGAAGCACCCACTTTTGAAAAGGAACGGGATCAAAGTAGAGAATAGAACAAGTGGCAGGTGGGATAGGAGGGAGGGAAATATAGTCAGTCTTTTACAATATATCTACTATGTTATTGTTTTGCTTTATCCACACATGTACAACCTGTACTGAGCTACTTATCTTCCCAGTAAGGGTAGGTGACAAGGGAGGAAGGGAATGAATCTGGAATTCAAAGTTTTAAAATCAAAAATTAAATATATATATATATATATATACTATTATTAATATTATTTTACATGTAATTGGGAAATAAGATAGACGGGCACTGAGGCATAGAGATCCACCATGCCCTACTGGAAATGTTGAAGGGGTATGGAAGAAGATATGGGGAGAGAGCAGATTGGATGAGAGGATATCCTGTAGGACAGCTATTTTGGGGTGGTGAGTAAGGGAAAAAAGGGGAGAAAATTTATAACTCAAAATTTGGAGGAAATGAATGATGTAAACTGCTAGTTAATAAAGCATTTGAAAAAATGACTCTAAGCAAACTTTAGAGCTATAGAATCCACAAATTGACAGAGAGAAACAAATCTCCCACTGAAGGAAGATCAGCAAGCTGGCAGAAAGGGTCCATCATCATGGGCTGGGAGCCAAGTGCAGTCCTGCCTAAGCCATGGTTTCCACCCAAGGTGGCCCTTATGAGCTGTGGCTAGAGCAAACTTCACAAGAGTAAATCACCAGTAGCTGTTGTAGTTTCCACAATTTTCAATTCATAAATGACAAAGACAAAATGAAAGGTCAGTATGGAACTGTGTTGGTCCAGGGGTGATAAGAGTGTCGTCTGACTGCCACATGTGGAGCAAGAAGCAGAGGAGACATGGTGGCTGAAGCCACTGCTGTGTGGCTGCTTTTGGATCTCCTGGTGTACAGATTGTAGGGGGACCAAGTGAGTATTCAGACTCTAAGTGCTCTTGCTTTTTGACCTACTTGGATCCAGATTGTGGTCTTGGGTGGTGATCATAGAGTGTGTGATCCAGAGCATGTGAGGGCTGGCAAGAGGGTGCCCATCTAATAGCTCTTGCAGCTGCAAAAAACCCCCAGTGATTTGGGACATAGTTCTCTCCATTTTGGAAGCAGAGTTCTACCATGGCAAAGAGCTCAAAAGTCAAGTAATTGGCTGCCAATATGAGCAAGCAACAGAAGCACAAACAGATGATAGAATCCTTTTTTGGGGGCAAAATAGATCAAGGCATGGAGTGGGAGGAAGACAACAAAGTCAGAACTCCTGCATCAAATGCCTCCAAGAAAAAATATGAACTGGACATAGGCCATGGAGGACCACAAAAAGGATTTTGAAAATAAAGTAAGAGAAGTGGAGGAAAAATTGGGAAGAGAAATTAGAATGATACAAGAATATCATGAAAAGCAAGTCAACAGCCTGCTAAAGGAGACCCAAAAATAAACTGAAGAAAATAACACCTTAAAAAATAGACTAACTCAAATGGTAAAAGAGCTCCGAAAAGCCAATGAGAAGAAAGCTTTAAAAAGCCAAATTTTCCATATAGAAAAGGAATTCCAAAAAGTTACTGAAGAGAATAAGTTCTTCAAAATTAGTTTGGAACAATTGGAAACTAATCACTTAATGAGGAATCAAGATACTATAAAACAGATCCAAAAATAAAAAACAAATAGACGGCAATATGAAATAGCTCATTGGAAAAACCACCGACCTGGAAAATAGATCTAGGAGAGATAATTAAAATTTTTTGGACTACCTGAAAGCCATGATCAAAAAAAGAGTCTAGACACCATCTTTCAAAAATTATCAAGCAAAATTCTCCTGATATTCTAGAACCAGTGGGCAAAATAGAAATTGGAAGAATTCAATGATCACCTCTTAAAAAAATATCCCAAAAAGAAAACTCCTAGGAATATTACAGACAAATATCAGAATTCCGTGATCCAGGAGAAAATACTGCACACTGTCAGAAAGACACAATTTGATTATTGCGCAAACACAATCAGGATAACACAAGACCTAGCAGCTTCTACATTATGGAATCAAAGGGCTGGAAATATTATATTCTGGAGGTCAAAGGAGCTAGAACTAAAATCAAGAATTACCTACCCAACAAAACTGAGTATAATGCTACAGGGAAAAATATGGTTATTCAATGAAATAGAGGACTTTCAAGAATTCTTGATGAAAAAACCTGAGCTGAACAGGAAATTTGACTTTGAAATATAAGAAGCAATTGAAGCATGAGAAGGTAGACAGGAAAAGATAAATGATAAGGAACTTATTAAAGTTTCTATAATTCCTATGTGAGAAAATGGTAATTGTAACTTACAAGTCTTTTCTCAGTATGAGGATAGCTGAAGGGAATATGTGTGTGTATGTATTCATACATATATATGTATGTATAGGAGGATGTATGTGTATATAAATATATATGTGACTATGGGCATTTGTATGTTTGTGTATACATAGAGGGCACAGGATGAGTTGAATATGAAGGGATAATATCTAAAAAAAATAAAATCAAGAAGTGAAAGAGGAATTTATTGGGAAAAGAAGAAAGGGAGCGATAGATTAGGGTAAATTATCTTGTATAAAAGAGGTAAGAAAAAAAAACTGTTACTATGGAGGGGAAGAGCAGGAAGGTTAAAGGGAATGGGACAATCTGATTCTCCTTGAATTTGTCCTCAGGAGGGAATAAAATATACATTAATTTGGATATCTTACCCTACAAGGTAATAGGAGGGTAGGGGATAGGAGGGGGAAGTATAGAGGGGATGCCGGATTGGGGAAAGCGTAGTTAGAGGCAAGCATTTTTGAAGGGGGATGTGGTCAAGGGAGGAGGTGGAGTGGGGGGGGGAGGGAGGGAATGGAGTGAAGTGTAGTTGGTCTTTCACAATATAACTACTATGGAGGTGATTTGGGTAACTACACATGTACAATCTATATTGAATTGCTTGTATTCCCAGTGGGGGTGGGTGAGGAGGGAAGAAGGGGAAAAAAATCTGGAACTCAAAGTTTTAAAAACAAATGTTTTTTTTTTTTGATTTTTTACATACAACTGGGAAATAGGATATACAGGTTCTGGGGTATAGAGACCCATCTTGCCCTACTATAAAGTTAGGGGGTTAAAGAGCAATGGTATAAGAGAGAACAGCTTGGGGGAAGGGGTATTCAGTAGGCTTGCTGTTTTGGGGTGGGGTAGGGGAAAGATGGGGAGAGAAAAAATTTGTAACAAAATCTTGTGGAGATGAATGTTGAAAACTAAAAATAAATACATTAAAAATTTAAATATATATATATATGTATATCTATCTATCTATCTATCTATCTATCTATCTATCTATCTATCTATCTATATCCCTAACAGTAAAGATAGAGGGAATATATATATAGACAGATGGTATGGTTATAAGGTGTAACTGAGGAAATAACATAAAAAATAAGGGATGAGAAAAGAGGAGTAAAATGAGTGCAAAGGAAGGGACATTTAGAATGGGGTAAATTATCTTGTCTGAAGGGTTTCAGTGGAGGGGAAGATGGGAGGTGGGAGGCTGTGGTGATGCATTGCTCGAACCTTACTTTCATCAGTATTGGCTCAAAGAGGTAATAAAATAAATAATCAGAAGAATATAGAAATCTTTCTTACACAACAGGGAAGCAAGAGAGGGAGGAGAATAATTAAAGGGGGCGGTAGGGACTGACAGAAAGGAGGATTTATCTGAGGAGGTGGTAGACAGAAGAAAAACACTGGTGATGTGGGAAAGGGTGAAAGGAGAGAGAGGACACACAGGAGAAAAAGTAGGATGGAGTGAAACACACAGGTAATAATCATAACTGTGAATATGGATGGCATAAACTCTCCTATAAAACGGAATTGGATAGCAGAGTGGATCAAAAAAACAGAATCCTACAATATTTTACTTACAAGAAACATATTTGAAGCAGAGAGATACACAAAGAGTAAAAGTATGGGGATGGAGAAGAATCTATTATGCTTAAGCTGAAGGTAAAAAAAAACCAAAAAACAAAAACCCAGGGGTAGTAATCCTGATCTTAAACAAAATAAAAGCAAAAATGGACCTAATTAAACTATGTGGATTCATGACTTCAAAATAAAAAATTCCAGTCTAAGGATGCTCATTTCTCCTCTTTGAAATCATTTGAGACCTAAGCATTCAGTTTGTCCTGCATTTTGTTATAAATTTTTTGTAGTAATGTAAACATTTTGAGTGGCTTTGGATTCTTCATCTGTTCACTCAAATTAACTCCTTGATTTTTAACTCTTATTTAATTTAATTTAGACTTTGGAATAATCAGATTTCTTACAATATTCTTTATACTTATTTGTTAAATATTTTCAAATGATCTAAGCTGAGGATGCCACTGATTAAAATTAAAATGAAGCCCATTTTGTTATGGTATACCATGGGTAAATAGTGAAAGCATTTATATACTAAGTTAATTTCATATATACCTGTGGCCTGTTCCATTTAAGCGGTCAGCCTAATCTATTGAAGACACATTTTTAGTAAGTGAAGTATATATGGTTTTTGTTTGTTTTGATACAATTTAACTCCTTTTGGTATCAGAACAAAAAGAATGCTCATTTTTCTGTATCTTGTCAAGCTTGTCAGCATGATTGTTCAAGGTAAGACCAGACTAGAATTGTTTTCTTCCATTTTTTTTCATATGTTTGTATTTATTATTTAAGCTGAAGAACAGGTTATGAGGAGATGGGGGGGGGGGCAAGGGAGGATATAGGGAGTGGAGAGCCTCTCATCTGTGTCTGCTCCAGACAGGGTTGATCCTGATTTCTGAGCCTTGGTCCAAGGCACACAAGGAAGCACACGCTAAGATGAGGTTCCAGGGGCTACAGGTTGAGGAAAACACCAGGGGTGGCCAGAACTACACATCCAGCCAGAGGTGGGGGCTGGGATTCTCCTTGGATCAGCAACACCACTTCCTATTAGGAATGGAAGCCTAGTGCTCAGTTCCATCCCACATATTTCTTATAAAACATATTCTTGTAGTTAAAGTCTTTGTACTAAAGAATTCTTTCATGGCCTCTCTAACTACTTGTTCTTTGCTTCTAGTTTATTTGATTATGCATCCAACTTGTAAGCTGCCTGCTCAAGAGCGGCTACTGGCTCCTCAATTAAAGTGATCTGATCCAGATAAGGCTGAAGTGCTGCATATTTCCGGTTTAAGTCCTTTAGGTTTCTACTTACATTTACTGCAATATCTTTCATTTCTAGATACTTAAAGCTAGTTGGTTTGTTCATATTTTCCAGGAGTTTATAATCTTCACTGGTAGCTGTCAGCTCACCCTTTGGGTATGTGGCCATTTTGGAGAACATGTCCCTGCGCAACTCCTTGACATCTGCCTTGGAGGCTCGTGGCCTTCTCGGCTGTCTCCACCACAGCATCATCTAGGCCTGAGAAGGGAAGAAGAAGAAAGGATGGGGATGGAAGAGAAAGGAGGGGAAGGGGAAGGGGAAGGGACAGAGGGAAGTGAAAGGGGACAAGGAAGGGGAGAAAAGGTGTTTTCTTCTATTCTTTGACTCTTAAAATCAATTACCTCACACCAGACAGGTTATTAATGTACTCAGTGATATTGCTAGAGTCAAAATGTAAGCATTTTAGGGTTTCTGCCAGGTCTTTATAGTAACTGTAGTGGTCACTGGGTATCATTTCATTTTCATCTTTTTTTTTGACCATTGTAGCAGCAAGCATCCCAAGTGTCCTCAGGGTTGCTGCCACCACAGGTTCTTGGATCTGCTTTGTTAAAGGAAAGCAACTCAAAATGGGTTAACAAGCTTACTTTAATCAGTGAAACATATGTATCATTTACCTAGTTCAGGGGAAAAAGATCAGCACCCGAAACTTCAGAATATACAGACAGAATTAGCAAGACAGGAACAGATCAAGTAGACAGATTTCCAAACTGTCCAACCATTACACCCATACCAACAACATCTGGGTTTCAAAGCCAGGGGGCTCTGGACAAGGGCTTTCCAGAGTTTCATCTGATCAAATCACAGAACACTTCTCAAAGTGAGCCCCAAAACAAAGCTACACATCAGGGCTTATATAGCCTTCTCCGGCCTCAGAGAATGTAACAACCTTATTGACTCACTGGCCAATCAAGAAGTATCTGCTGAAAAACAAGCCTCCCACCCCAGGCTCCAGGTGCACTTTAGCCTAGGGGCAGGGAAGATCTTTAAATTTACATTCCCATTACAACCATGGAATCATTACTTTCATTATTACAATCTTCTGACAGTTTTCAAAATAGTTCACATAAAAACAATCCTGGGGCACAATTTTATCCTGTTATTATACTTTTATTTTCAATATTATTTAAGCTATTGTAACTTGTTTTTTAAGTTGAATAAAAGCATTCAAACTGGAATGCATCTTCTGGATTCTCACTATAAGTATACATAGTACAACTCTAGCAGGAAAGAAGACCTAAAGGATACTTACATCCCACATGATTTTGATCCCCATGGTCTGATTCTGTCTTGAAAGGTTTTCATTTCAATTGCTTGGAGATTATGACCATTCAGAATGCTAATATATTTTGAAAATATTGGTTGTAAGTTTTTAATAATTAATGCTATATGTGTGTTTAAACCTTTTTCTTAGAGTTTTATACTTAGTAGTGGGAAAAATGATTTTATCATGATCAACACCATAAGAAAAAAAAAAGGAAAAATACAAACAAATTGATATGGATACTTATGGGGTAAAATTTTAAATATTTCAGCAAAAGTACTCCATGCCTATGGTTATTTTCTGCTTTGGTTACACTATTTATATCTAGTAAACCCTGGGAAAAGAAAAAAGTTTTTTTTCCCTAAAACTACAACATATTTTGTACACCTATATCTATGCTTAAATGAAAAATTGGTATACCTATTGCAAAACAGATGATTGCCTTGCTTAAGTTTTGATCAAACTGTAAGATTTTTAAAAATTAATTTATAAGAATTACATTAAAATGTTTAAAATATTTCATTATATTTTGGTTAACATCTGCCCATACATTCTTATTTTGGTAGAAATACAACATGACTTTTATTTTTTAGATTTAGTTATGTTTGGGACTGAGAATTGTTTCATGTTGGTAGGTTATTGAAAATGACAATTCTGTTAAGACTCTATGTCAACCTTTTGCAAAAGTTCAACTATGAAATTCATTCAAAACTTTACAAAGTATTTTAAAATTTAAATTAGACATTTTATTTCACAATGACAAAAAGTTTAGTTATCCTTAACTCCAAGAGAATGTTTTGGCACAAAAGTATAGTAAGAATACCATTCATTGTAATTCATTGTAAGTCTTTAGCATTTTATTATGAACCAGTGTAAAACAAAAGATGTTCCTTCATAATTGCTTAGTGCCTCAATTCATATTTTAGCCAAATTATATGTTTAAAGTAAAATAATTTAAAAAGTTGATGACCAACATTATGATTTTTAGACATTGCACAAAAAATATTTTCTGTCAGCATAACTCCCATTAATCTAAGATGTACTACTTTTAGTTTTACCTACCCCCCTTCCCCGAAAAAAAATTAGTGCTCTATGTAGATGGGTAAGATGTAGGTCTGGGGGACTGAATAACCTTTTTCCTGGACAGTTTATTGGTTGCAATCTTTAGGACATTTTGAGATTTGTATTTGTATCGCGAGCAGTATGATCTATTAGTACATAAAGGATTTTTAAAGTTTCTGATGTATAATTATGACTACCACATTGTAACTTGCTATGTATTTGTTAGGTACTTAAATTTTGCAGACTGTCCCACAATGTTTTACACTGTCTAGAGCTTCCTTTTATAATTTACGTTAATCACTGTGTCCTGAAAGGCATGAAGGAAACCAGCATTTGTTTTCTATCTGCGAAGAACTGTTCTATGGGCTTTACAAATGTTATTTTATTTGACTCAATTTTATTTTACTCTGTGATATTGGTGTTATTACTATCCCCATTTTATACTAAAGAAGCTGAGGCAATCAGAGATTAAGTGACTTGCCCAGGGTCACATAGCTATTAAGTGTCTGAGACTAAATTTGAACTCAGGTCTTACTCTAGACCAATGGATTTATCTACTATTCTGCCTAGCTACCTAAAGGATTACTCTCTTTTCAGTTTCTAGTGGCAATTGCTTGGTCATGAGTTACTTAACCACAATTGCTTAAAAAAAAAATAACATGACCCAGTCATTTGTTCAATGTTTCTGTGTTGACATATTATTGGTTAAGTTCATACAGTTGATAGCCCTAGTCTTTTGATTGAACTCTTGGACCTTAGTCATTTCATGGATTTATCCATAATTAAGCTACTTTTGGTCACATTCAAAAAGGACAATGACATGTACTTGACATGTACCTTTTATTTTAGGCAAATTTTAAAATTTAAATACATAAGAGATAAACACAGAATAGAGAAAAGAAAAAAGAAACATATCATAAACCTAAACATAAAATTTAAATACAAAGAAAAGAAAAAAAAACATTTCATGTGCACAGCAAAACATAAAGGAGGATTCAAAATATATAGGCATAAATTTTCATTTCAAGAAAGCCTGTATGATAAATACTAAATGTTGAGAACTATCCATCTATTTTTCTTCCTTGTAAGTTTTCTTTTGTTCTCTGCTGTGCACTTTTTAGTTATTTTCTCCTTTCCTCCCCCAACCAAGAAGTCTACAATTAAGTGAAGATATATTATTTATAGATTGATATAGACATATATATGCATAATATATACATACTTATATTTTCTCTAACAAATTTTATACCTGATTTTTGTTTTTGTATTTGTTTGTATCTCTTATTTCCTTTCCATCCTAAGTTCTTTAGTTAACGTCTACCTACTACCTTGCCCTCCTATTACTTAGCCTATGCTACCTCCAAGAATCCCTCCTATTTCTTCCCATTCCCATAAATCTAAATGCCCTTCTATTACCCCCTTTTAACCTATTCCCTCACCTCCCCTTCCAAGGATCCCTCCTTTTTCCTCTCCCCCCTCTGTATCCCCTTAATCGATTTTATTTCTTTCTAATTTAGGACACTTTTATTCTCATATATATATACACACATACACACACACACACACACACACACACACATATATATATATATATATATATATATATATAGTTCCCTCTTGAACTCATTACTGATGAAAGTAGGTTACAAGAACTGTTAGTACCCCCTTCCCCATCTAATTACTCTTTGTAGGTTCTTCCTCTCACATCTCATTTATATATGATAATTACTCCTTTTAACTGTTCCTAGATAGTTTTACTTTTTAAAATCATATCTTAACTCATGTCTACCCCTCTCTTTCTTTTGAACTACTCAATTGTTTATGACAATCTTAGATATAAGTTTTACATTTTATATACATATAGGGTAAGCAATTTGTCCTTATTAAAACTCTTGTAATTAGTTTTTGGTAAGTACCTTATGTTTCTCTTGGCTTGGTATATCAAATCTTCTGTTAACTTCAGGGATTTTGTTTTGTTTTGTTTTTTAAACAAAGTCCTGGAAGTCTGATAGTTGATCAATTGCCCATTTTATTTGTTATTCAGAATTATGCTTGATTTTGCTGGGCATTATATTTTCAGCCAGAATCCCAGTTCTTTTGCTTTCCAATATATAGTCTTCCAAGACTTGCAGTCCTTTAGTGTGACCACTGCTAGTTCTTGTGTGATTTTAATTGTGATGCTACCATATTTAAATACCTTTTTTCTTGTTGCTCTTAATGTTTTATCCTTGAACTGGGGCTTTCAGAATCTGCCAATAATAACCCTATGAGTTTTCCTCATAGGAACTCTTGCAAGTGGTGATTTATAGATTTTTTTTTTTAATTTCCAGTCCTCCCCCCTGCCCCCACAACCTTGTTCTAATGCTTCAGGACAATTTTATTTAATTATTTCTTGTATCATTTTTTTTTTTTTGGTAATAGCTTTCAGGTAGTAAAATTATTCTTATGTTTTCTCTTCTTGATCTCTTTTCCAGATCAGTTGTTTTTCTTATAAGATGATTCACATTCTCTTCTATTTTTTTCATTCTTTATGTTTTGTTTATTATTTCTTTTTGGTCTTTTATTTATTTATTTTTAGTTTTCAACATTCTTTTTTTTTTTTAAGCAATTGGGGTTAAGTAACTTTCTCAAGGTTACACGGCCAGTTATTTCTGGGTGTGGTGCTGAGTGTCTGAGCCCGGGATTCGATCTCCAGGTCGTCCCAACACTGGAACCGGTGCTCTTACTCACTGAGCCACCTGGCCGCCCCTGACCAATTGGTGTTAAGTAACTTGCTCAAGGTTACACGGCCAGGTGTTTCTGGGTGGGTGCTAAGCGTCTGAGCCTGGGATTCGATCTCCAGGTCTTCTCAACACTGGAGTCGGTGCTCTTACTTGCTGTGCTACCTGGCCGCCCCTCAACATTCATTTTCACAAGATTTTGAGTTACAAGTTTTCTCCCCATCTTTCCCCTACCCCCCAACCCAAGAAAGCTGGCCTAATGAATATCCCTTCCCCCAATCTGCCCTCTTATTTCCTCCCCTCTCTGCTCCCCCTAGCTTTCTAGTAGGGCAAGATGTATTTCTATACCCCAGTGCCTGTACATCTTATTTCCCAGATGCATGTAAAAAAATAAAATAATTTTTCAACATTTGTTTTTAAAACTTTGATTTCCAGATTCTTTCCCTTCTTCCCTCCTCACCTACCCTCAATGGGAAGACAAGCAATTCAATATAGGTTGCACATGTGTAGCTATGCAAAATGTTTCCATAATAATTATATTGTGAAAGACTAGCTATATTTCCCTCCATCCTATCCCTCCCCCCAATTTATTCTATTTTCTACTTTGAACTTATTCCTTTTCTAAAGTGTTTGCTTCTAACTACTCTACAGCAACTTTAAATGGAATTTCTCTTTCTATATTTTTCTGCTGGATTTTGTTAGAAATATATAGGAATGCTGAGGATTTGGGTGGGTTCATTTTATATCCTCCAATTTTGCCAAATTTATTTATTGCCTTCAGTAGTTTTTTTACTTGATTTTCTAGGATTCTCTCAGTATATCATCATATCATTTGCTTTATTTGATTCCATCAAATTTATAATTTTATAAAACTCCAAAACACTCATGATGGAAAGAGATATCCACATCCAGAGAAAGAATGGCAGAGTCTGAACACAGACTGAAGCAAACTACTTGCTCTCTATCTTTTTGTTTTGTTTTGTTTTGCTTTGTTTCCCCTTTCTCATTGTTCACTCCATTGGTTATAATCCTTCTTTACAACCTGACTATTGTTTAATTTGAAGGTATTTGTAGATGCTATGGAGGGGGGAGACAGGGGAAGAGAGGAAGGTACAGAAAATTTGAAACTCAATTTCTTTTTCTTCTCTTATTGCTACTGCTAACATTTCTAGTACCAAATTGAATAAGAGGGGTGATAGTAGAAATTCGTGTTTCATCCCTGATCTTATGGAAATGCTTCTAGTTATCCCCATTACATATAATACTTGTTGATCATTTTAGAAAGATACTCCTTATTATTTTAAGGAAGCCTCCATTTATGCCTCTGCATTCTAGTGTTTTTAATAGGAATCGGTGTTGCATTTTGTCAAAATCTTTTCTTCATCTATTGAGATAATTATATGATTTCTGTTAGTTTTGTTGTTTTAGTTATTAATTTGTTTGTTTACTTTTAGTTTACAAGATTCAATTCCACAATTCCTTGAGTTTAAAATTTTGTCCCCTTCCCTCTCCGCCCCCCCACACCCCCATAGTGGCATACAATCAAGTATAGGAGCTGCAAATACTTTCACGTTAGACATTAGTTGGGTTATAAAGATGTACTGTATCAGATGGAATGAAAAATGGTAAAGAGGAAATAAAACCAAACAAGAAAAATAAAAAGATCAGGGGGTTTGCTTCAATCTGGATTCAAACTCATTTCTTTGTAGTTCTTTCATTAGATGTAGACATCTCTCTCCATCATGAGTCTTTTGGGATTTACTTATATCACTGCATTGCTGAGAAGAGTTCAGTCTATCAAAGCTGGTCATTACACATACGTTGTGTCTGTCATTGTGTATAAATTTCTCCTGGTTCTACTCTTCTCACTCAGCATCAGTTTGTATAAGCCTCTCCAGGTAAATATAAAGTCCATTTTCTCCTCGTTTCTTATAGTACAAAAGTATTCCATTACATGCATATGCCACAACTTGTTCAGCCATTCCCCAATTGATGGGCACCCCCTTAATTTCCAATTCTTTGCTATGATGAAAAGAGCTGCTATAAATATTTTTGTACATATGGGTCTTCCTCCCGCTTCTGTGATCTCTTTGGGATATAACCCTAGAAGTGATATTGCTGGGTCAAAGGGTATGAAATTACAGCCCTTTGGGCATAATTCCAGATTGCTCTCCAGAAAGGTTGGATCAGTTCACAACTCCACCAGCAATGCATTAGTGTTCCAATTTGCCCACATCCTCTCCAGCATTGGTCATTTTCCTGTTTTGTCATCTTAGCCAATCTGACTGGTGAGATGTGGTAACTCAGAGTTGTTTTGCTTTGCATTTCTCTAATCAATGGTGATTTAGAGCATTTATTCATATGCTTATAGATATCTTTAATTTCTTCTGAAAACTTCCAGTTCATATCCTTTGACCATTTATCAATTGGGAAATGACTTGTATTCTTATACATTTGACTCAGTTCTCTGTATATTTTAGAAATGAATTCTTTATCAGAGACATAGGTTGTAAAAATTCTTTCCCAATTTCCCACCTCCCTATTAATCTTGGTTACACTGCCTTTGTTTTTACAGAATCTTTTCAAATTAATGCTATCAAAATTATCTACTTTGCATTTTATAATGCTCTCTAATTCTTGTTTGGTCATAAAGTCTTTCCCTCTCCACAAATATGGCAGGCTTACTCTTCCTTGCTTTCCAACAGTATCTACATTTATACCTAGATCATGCACTGATTTAGACTTGATTTTGGTATATGGTCTTAGATAATGGTCTATGCCCAGTTTCTGCCATACAGTATTCCAGTTTTCCCATCAGTTTTTGTCAAATAGTGCATTCTTATCCCCAAAACTGGGGTATTTGGGTTTATCAAACAATAGATTACTATAATCATTGATTTCTGAGTCTCACGTGCCCAATCTATTCCATTGATCCACTACACTATTCCTCAGCAAGTACCAAGTCGTTTTGTTGACTGCTGCTTTATAATACAGATTCAAATCTGGTATAACTAGTCCACCTTCTCTAGCATTTCTTTTCATTAATTGCCTTGAAATTCTGGACTGTTCTTCCAAATGAATTTTGTTACTATTTTTTTTTACCTCTATAAAGTAGTTTTTGGTACATTGATTAGTATGGCACTAAATATATAATTTAATTTGGGTAAAATTGTCATATTTATTATATTACCTTGACCCACCCTAGAGCAATTGATATTTTTCCATTTATTAGATCCAACTTTATTTGTGTGAAAAGTGTTTTGTATTTCTGATTATATAGGTCCTGGTTTTGTTTTGGCAGGTAGATTCCCAAATATTTTATAATGTCTACAGTAACTTTAAATGGGATTTCTCTTTCTATCTCTTGCTATTGAATTTCATTAGGAATATACAGGAATGCTGAGGATTTATTGGGTTTATTTTATATCCTGCAACTTTGCCAAATTTATTTATCATCTCAAGTAGTTTTTTACTTGATTCTCCAGGATTCTCTAAGTATTACATCATAGCAACTGCAAAGAGTGATAGCTTCATCTCTTCTTTGCCTAATTTGATTCCTTTGATTTCTTTATCTTCTCTAATTGCTACTGCTAACATTTCTAGCACCAGATTGAATAAGAGGGGTGATAGTGGACACCCTTGTTTCACCCCTGATCTTATTGGAAATGCTTCTAGGTTATACCCATTACATATAACACTTGCTGATGGTTTTAAATAAATGCTACCCATTATTTTAAGGAAGGCTCCATTTATTCCTATACTTTCTAATGTTTTTAATAGGAATGGATGTCGTGTTTTGTCAAAAGCCTTTTCTGCATCTATTGAGATGATCATGTGATTTCTGCTAGTTTTATTGTTGATATGATCAATTGTACTAATGGTTTTCCTATTCCTGGAATACATCCTACCTGATCAAAGTGTGTTATTCTTGAGATAAGTTACTGTAGTCTTTTATCTAATAGTTTATTTAAAATTTTTGCATCTTTATCCATGAGGGAAATTGGTCTATAATTTTTTTTTCTCTTTTATCTCTTCCTGATTTAGGTATCAGTACCTTATTTGTGTCATAAAAAGAATTTGGTAGGACTCCTTCTTCACTAATTTTCCCAAAGAGTTTGTAGAGTATTAGAATCAACTGTTCTTTAAATGTTTGATAGAATTCACAATTAAATCCATCTGGCCCTGGAGATTTTTTCCTAGGGAGTTCACTGATGGCTTGTTTGCTATCTTTTTCTGAGATGGGATTTATTTAAGTAATTTACTTGCTCTTCAGTTAATCTGGACAACTTGTATTTTTGTAAATATTCATCCATTTCACTAAGATTGTCAAATTTATGTGCATGAAATTGGGAAAAATAATAACTAATTATTGTTTTTATTTCCTCTTCATTGGAGGTAGATTCACACTTTTCATTTTTAATACTCATAATTTGGTTTTCTTTCTTTCTTTTATCATCTTGACTAAGTGTCTATCAATTCTATTTTTTTTTTCATAAAACCAACTCTTAGTTTTATTTATTAATTCAATAGTTTTCTTAATTTCAATTTTATTAATCTCTCCTTTGGTTTTCAATATTTCTAATTTTGTATTTGATTGGGGATTTTCCATTTGTTCTTTTTCTAGGTTTTTCAATTGCTTGCCCAATTCATTGACCTCCCTTTTCTCTAATTTATTCATGTATGCCCTCAGAGATAAAAAAAACTTCCTCTAAGAACTGACTTTAATGCATTCTAAAAATTTTGGTATGTTGTCTCATTATTATCATTCTCTTGAATGAAATTATTGATTGTTTCTATAATTTCTTGTTTGACCCACTCATTCTTTAGGATTAAATTGTTTAATTTCTAATTAGTTTTTAGTCTGTCTTTCCATAGCCCTTTATTGCATATAATTTTCATTGCATCATAATCTGAGAAGGATGCATTTAAAATTTCTGCCCTACTGCATAGAATTGTGAGGTTTTTTATGCCCTTGAACATGGTCAGTTTTTGAGTATGTGCTGTGAACCGCTGAGAAGAATGTATATTCCTTTGTATCCCTATTCAGTTTTCTCCAGTGTTCTATCATATCCAGCCTCTCTAAAATTCTCTTTGCCTCCTTAACTTCTCTCTTGTTTATTTTGAGGTTAGATTTTTCAAGTTGAGAGAGGGGGAGATCAAGGACCTGCACCAGTATAGTTTTGCTTCTATTTCTTCCTCAATAATTCCCTTAACTTCTCCTCTAGGAATTTGGATGCTATACCACTTGGTGCATATATAAGTAATGATATTGCTTCAGTCTTGATGGTGCCTTTTAGCAGGATATAGTTTCCTTCGTTATCTCTTTTAATTTGATCTATTTTTGCTTTTGCTTTATATGAGATAAGGATTGCTGCCCCTGCTTTTTTTACTTTAGCTGAGGCATAATATATTCTACTCCAGCCTTTTACCTTTACCATGTGGGTATCCCTTTGTTTCAAATGTGTTTCTTGTATGTTTTTTAATCCATTCTGCTATCTGCCTCTGTTTTATGGGAGAGTTCATCCCATTCACATTCACAGTAATGATGACTATCTGTTTCTGTCCCTCAATCCTATTCCCTACCCTGCTTATGTTTATGTTTCTTCCTTCTCCTTTCCCTTCCTTAAGGGTTTTCCTTTTGACCGCCACCTCCCTCAGTGTTCCCTTCTGTTGATCTCCCCCCCCTTCTTTAACTACCCTCTCCCCTTACAACTATTTTCCTCCCCTGTAATACTCCCCGTTTTATCCCCCCTTACCCTTCTACTGCCTATAGGACACAATATATTTTTATACTTAGAGTATGTTATTCCCCCTTTACCCCCAAACCAATGAGAATAAATTTCATACAGTGCTCCTCTCTCTCTCTCCTCTCCCTCTATTTAATGAGTTTTCATGTCTTTTGACATAAGAATCTTAAAATTAACTGATTATGTTAATCCCTCTTTGAACCAGAACCAATGAGAATAATGTTCAAATGATGTTCTTCTGCCTCTTTCCTTCCCCTCTACTATAGAGTGTTTTTATGCCTTTTCGTATGGCATAATTTACCTTTTTCTGTCTCATCCTTTCCTTTTATTGCATTACAGTCCCTTTGACCCCCTTAATAAAGTTTTCTTTTTTTTTATCATTGGATTAGTTCACTTATACTCACACCCTCTATCTATGTATAATCCTTTTAAAGGTCATGATAATCACATAGATTTCGATATTGACAGTTATCAGCTTCTCATAGAGGGATGTGAATATTTTGCTCTTATTGCATCCCAAGTCATGTGCATGTGTGCGTGAGTGTGCGTGTGTGCATGTGTGTATGTGTGAGTATATGTTTTCCTTGTTTGCCTTTCTATGTCTTTCTTGAGTCTTGTAATTTCAGATCAAATTTTCCTTTGAGCTCTGGTGTTTTCAACAGGAAAGTCTTGACGTCCCTTATTTCATTAAATGACCATCTCCTTGCCTGAAAGATTATGCTCAGTTTTGCCAGGTAGTTAATACTTGATTGCAGTCCTAGATCTTTTGCCTTATGATATATCAAATTCCAATCCCTCCAATCTTTTAATGTGGAGGCTGCTAGGTCCTGTGTGATCCTGACTGTAGTTCCGCGATATTTGAATTGTTTCTTTTTGGCTGCTTGCAGTATTTTCTCCTTAATTTTGTAATTCTGGAATTTGGCTACTATATTTCTTGGAGTTATCAATTTGGGATCTCTTTCAGGAGGAGTCCAGTGAATTCTTTCAATAATTATTTTGTCTTCTGATTCCAGGGCTTCAGGACAGTTTTCTTTTACAATCACTTGGAGGATGTTGTCCAGGCTACTTTTTTCATCATGGCTTTCTGGTAGACGAATAATTCTTAAGTTATCTCTCCTGGATCTGTTCTCTAGTTCAGTTGTTTTTCCATTGAGAAATTTTACACTTTCTTCCAAATTTTCATTCTTCATGTTTTGTTTGATTGACTCTTGCTGCATCATGGAGTGCTGAGCTTCAATTTGACTGATTCCAATTTTTAGTGAACTATTCTTTCCAGTTAGTTTTTGAAGGTCCTTTTTTAGGGAGGTATTTTCTCCAATTAGCAGGCTAATTTTACTTTTTAAGGATTTGTTTTCCTTAGTGAGACTTTTTTTCCAATTTGGTCACTGTTGATTTAAATTTTCTTCTATCTTCCTAATTTGGCCTTTAAAATCTTTCTTGAACTCCTCCAAGAATGCTTTTTTTGGCTTGAGACCAGTTCATATTTCCTTCTGTGGTCTCTGGTGTGCATATAGAGTCCATTTTGTCCTCTGTATTTGGTTGTTCTTGATTGCTATGATAAGCTCTAATCAATTTTCTTGCCTTCCCTTTCTCCTTCTCAGCTTCCTTCTTTCCCATTTTAATTTCCTGTTTCTCAGGCTGGGAGCTAAGGGCCTGGTTGCTGACTTTGTATGCTGTAGCCTCTGGGTGTCTACATTGAGTCCAAGGCCAGGAGTCAGTGTTCCTCCCAGTTATGCTGAGGGTCACAGACTAATATGTGGAGGAGTGGTGGTCTGGCCACTTCAGATTTCTGCCTCTATGCCCCTGGGCTACCACTCAGGCAGGCTTTTGCTGGTCAGGTGAGGTGGGACTTGTTGGGAGCCCTCCCCCTCTTCTCTTCAGACTCCTTGCTGCCTTAGTTATACCCCTTCTCAGTAACTCCCAAGCCCCAGGCTGTTTCCCCTATCTCAGGATTTCACTCTGGGTGGGACACATCTCTGGGTTTTCTAGGTCAGGGAGGAGGAATAGCCAGAGTTTACTTTGGCATCCTAGCCCCTGGAAAAAAACAGGCAGGCCATTTCTAAACTCCCAGGCTAGGGGCTGATAGCCCTAGGAGAAGCTACTTTCTCCACTGGGGGCTCAGAGCCCTCTCTTACCTGGCTCCAATGGATCGTCCCATGGTGAGATGCTGGTGAGACAGCTG
The DNA here is from genome assembly GCF_028583685.1 of Petaurus breviceps papuanus. Classification (NCBI taxonomy): domain Eukaryota; kingdom Metazoa; phylum Chordata; class Mammalia; order Diprotodontia; family Petauridae; genus Petaurus; species Petaurus breviceps. Next base: position 43,330,004 of record NW_027185809.1, read on the forward strand.
CGAATTGCCCTTGGAGTGTGTGAGGCTGCTGACTGGAGCTCCTTCTCTCTGCCATAGTCTGCTCTCTAGTCCGAGCTGCTTTAGCCCCCATGTGCTCTGTGCTCCTCCTGCCCGGACCCACGTGGGCACTTTCCTGGGCTGGATTCTGCCATGCTCTGTCTCTCAGTGGATTCTGACAATCCAAAATCTGTTCTGATTCACTTTTTAAAGTTTAGTGATGGGATTCATGGAGGAACTTATAAAAGTTACTGCTTCCTTCAGCCATCTTGGCTCCACCCCCAGATAGTTTTGTTGTTGATATGATCTATTATACTGATGGTTTTGCTAATATTGAGCCATCCTTGCATTCCTGGAATAAATCCTGCCTTATCAAAATGTATTATTTTTGTGATAAGTTGCTGGAGTCTTTTTGCTATTATTTTATTTAAAAATTTTGCCTCTATATTCATGAGGGAAATTGGTCTATAATTTTCTTTCCCATTTTGACTCTTTCCAATTTAGGTATCAGTAACATACTTGCATCATAAAAAGAATTTGGTAGGACTCCTTCTTCACCAGTTTTCCCAAATAGTTTGTACTGTATTGGAATCAACTATTCTTCAAACGTTTGATAGAATTCACTAATAAATCCATCTGGCCCTGGAGATTTTTTCCTAGGGACATCATTGATGCCTTGTTCAATTTCTTTTTCATGAGAGGGGATTATTTAAGTAATTTACTTCCTCTTCAGTTAATCTAGGCAACTTATGTGTTTTTAAATATTCATCCACTTCACTAAGGTTGTCAAATTTATGTGCATACAATTGGGTAAAATAATTTCTACTTATTGTTTTGATTTCCTTTTCACTGGAGGTATATTCACCCTTTTCATTTTTGATACTTATAATTGGGTTTTATTCTTTCCTTTTTATCATATTGACTAAAGGTCTATCAATTTTATTGTTTTTTTTTCCCACAAACCATCTTTTAGTTTTATTCATTGATTCAATAGTTTTTTTAATTACAATTATATTAATATATACTTTGGTTTTCAGTATTTCTAATTTACTATTTATTTAGGGATTATCAATTTGCTCTTTCTCTAGCTTTTTCAGGTAAATGCCCAATTTATTGACATACATTTTCTCTATTTTATTCACATATGCATTCAGGCATATAAACTCCCCCTAAGAACTGCTTTTGCTTCATCCCACAAGTTTTGGTAGGTTGTCCCATTTGTTTCATTCTCTTGAATGAAATTACTGATTGTTTCTATAATTTCTAATTTGACCCACTCATTCTAAGTACTAAAATATATAGTTTCCAATTAGTTTTTAGTCTATCTTTCCATGGCCCTTTATTAACTCTCTTTTTGATTGCATCATGATCTGAGAATGATGCATTCAATATTCCTGCCATTCTTCACTGAATTGTGAAGTTTTTATGCCCTAGTACATTGTCAATTTTTGTGTATGTCCCATGTACTGATATAAGAAGGTATATTTATTTTCATCCCCATTCAATTTTCTCCAGAGGTCTATCATATCTACCCTCTCTAAAATACTCTTTGCCTCATTAATTTCTTTCTTATTTTTTTTTGAGGTTAGACTTATCAAGTTCAGAGAGAGGTAGATTGAGGTCCCACACAAATATAGTTTTACTATCTATTTCTTCCTCTAATTCCCTTAACTTCTCCTCCAGTAATTTGGATCCTATACTTCTTGGTTCATATATGTTAAGCAATGATATTGCTTCATTCTTGATGGTGCCTTTTAGCAGGATACAGTTTCCTTCCTTAACTCTTTTAATTAAATCTATTTTTGTTTTTGCTTTATCTGAGGTAAGGATTGCTACCTCTCCTTTTTTTTTTTTACTTTAGCTGAAGCATAATATATTTTACGCCAGCCTATTACCTTTACCCTGCATGCATCCCCTTGTTTCAAATGTGTTTCTTGTAGACAGCATATTATAGGATTATGGTTTTTAATCCATTCTGCTATCTACCTCTGTTTTATGGGAGAGTTCATCCCATTCACATTCACAGTTATGATTACTATCTGTGTCTTTCTATCCATCCTATTCCCTCCCCTGTTTGTGCTTTTATTTCTCCCTTCTTCCTTCCCCTCCTTAAGAGTTTTCCTTTTGACCACTGCCTCCCTCAGTATTCCTTCTCTTTGCACCTCCTTCCCTTTACCTACTGTTCCCCCTTACTACTATTTCCCTCCCTTCTAATCCCCCCCCTTTTCTTGCCCCTTACCTCTCCTACTGCCTGTAGGGCATGATAGATTTTTATACTTAACAAAGTATGTTGTACTCCTTGAACCCATACCAATGAAAGTAAATTTCATACAGTGCTCCTTTCCCACTATTATAATGAGTTTTTCAGTCTTTTCATGTTAGAATCCTAAAGGATTATATTAATCCCTCCTTGAACCAAAACCAGTGAAAGTAAAGTTCATATAATGTTCATCTCCCTCCCTTCTTTTGCTGTACTATATTATGTTTTTATGCCTCTTTGTGTGGCATAATTTACCCTTTTCTGCCTCCTCCTTTCCTTTTATCCCATTACAATCCCTTTGTACCCCTTAATAAGGTTTTTATCATCAGTTTAGTTCATTTATACCCACACCCTCTATCTATGTATATAATTTTTAAATATTGTGGTAATTGTATATATCTCAATATTGACAGGTATCAGCTTCCCATATAAGGATGTAGAGAGTTTGCTCTTATAAACCCCAAGTGATGTGTGTATGTGTGTGTGCATGTGCACGTGTGTACATGCATGTGTGTGTATTCCTTGTTTACCTTTTATGTCTCTCTTGAGTCTTGCATGTAGAGATCAAATTTTCCATTGAGCTCTGGCTTTTTCATCAGGAAAGTCTGGAAGTCCCTTATTTCATTCAATGACTATCTCTTTTCCTGAAAGATTATGCTCAGTTTTTCTGGGTAGTTGATTCTTGATTGCAGTCCAAGCTCTTTTGTTTTATAAAATATCATATTTCAATCCCTCTGATTTTTTTTAAAAAAATTTTTGTTATTTTATTTATTTATTTATTTTTAAGCAATCGGGGTTAAGTAACTTGCTCAAGGTTACACGGCCAGTTATTTCTGGGTGTGGTGCTAAATGTCGGAGTCCTGATTTGATCCCCAGGTCGTCCCGACACTGGAGCCATTGCTCTTACTTGCTAAGCCACTTGGCCGCTCCCCCTGTGATTTTTTTAATATAGAAAGTCTTGTGTGATCCTTACTGTAGGTACATGATATTTGAATTGTTTCTTTCTGGCTGTTTGCAGTATTTTCTCCTTGACCTTATAATTCTGGAATTTGGCTACAATATTTTTTGGAGTTTTCAATTTGGAATCTCTTTCAGGAGGAGTCCAGTGAATTATTTTGATGATTATCTTACCTTCTGCTTCTAGGACCTCAGGACAGTTTTATTTTATAATTTCTTGGAGAATGTTGCCCTCGCTATTTGTTTGTTTGTTTTTTTTCTCATCATGGTTTTGCAGTAGACCAATAATTCTTAGATTTTCTCTCCTGGATCTGCTCTCCAGGTCAGTTGCCTTTCCACTGAGATATTTTACATTGTCTTCTAATTTTTCCATGTTTAGGTTTTCTTGGATTGATTCATGATGCATCACAGTGTCACTAGCTTCAAGTTGACTCATTCTAATTTTTTGGTGAATTATTTTCCTTGGTTAGTTTTTGAAGCTCCTTTTCCCTATGTTCAGATTTCATTTTTAGAGAGATATTTTCTCTAGTCAGATTTTGAACCTCTTGTCCCAGTTCACAAATTTTACTTTTTAAGGATTTGTTTTCTTCAGTGAGATTTTTTTTTCCATTTTGTCCAATGTAATTTTAAAAGAATTGGTCAATTTATCTTCTACCACTCCAATTTGGCTTTTAAAATCTTTCTTGAGCTCTTTAAGAATGCGTTTTTGGGCTTGAGTCCAGTTTAAATTTCCTTCTGTGGTCTCAGGTGTGGATATAGAGTTGATGGTGTCTCCTGAAAGTGATTCTTCTCATTCACAATAATAGGATACAATCATCTTTGGTCTCCCCTTTCCAAGTTATTTCTGGCTCATTGTGATTGTCTATTTCCTGGCTTTTAAAGTAGATTTCTCAAGACAGTGGCATAGAAGCAGGAAAACTCCTTATGTTGTCCCTATAACCACCTTAAATACCTATAAAAATTACTCTAAACAAACTTTAGGGCTGCAGAGCCCACAACATGACAAAGAGAAACAAATATCCCATTGAAGACACAAAAGATTGTGACCCAGATCCAAGGAGGTCAAAGCAAGAGCAATTACCCTTGGGTCTCTTGGTCCCCCTATGATCTGCATACTAGGGGCTCTGGAGGAAGCCACATGGCAGCAGCTGCAGCTGCTATGCCCCTGACACCTCTCACCCTGGGGGTGGGTGCTGGACTGTGCTTTTCCATCACCTGGTTCCAACAGGGTTCCCCACTAACCTTTTACTTTCTCTTTGGCATTTATGGGTTGAGAAATCTGGAAACCAGCAAAGCTTCCGGTTATTCACTCTCCTGAAGTCTGTTCTGACCATTCTGAGCCTCTGGTCAGGGCTGCCCTGGGTCTATACTCACACTGCTCACGTGGAACTGCACTGGGCTCCCAGCTTGGTGTGATAGACCCTTCCTTTAGACTTTCAGGCTGCTGTCAGTGGGAGATTTGTTTCTCTCTGTCACTTTGTAGGTTCTGTAGCTCTAAAATTGTTTTAGAGTCATATTTTATAGGTATTGGAGTTGGCTGGAGTGAGAGCTGAAGCAAGTTCTTACTTTTACTCCACCATCTTGATATTTAATGATTTCTTGATCTCTTGATTACTGACTTCCCCTTGCCTAATTCTAATTTTCAAGGTATCATTTTTAATAGCACATAAAATGGTACTTAACTCCTTGTTTCTTCAGTAATTCAAATGCCTTTGAGTCTCACCTTTGATTATATCATCTTCTTTACAAACAGAAACTGGGATGCCCATGGTGGGAGTAACTTGCCAAAGACCTGAGCAGGAAGGATGGAACAGGAAGGAGCAGAGATATAAAATCTCAAACATGAGGTAGGACTGAGACCTGGGAGGAAGGATGCCTGTGTTGCCAGCACTCTGTATTTCTGTTTTGTCTGTGTTGATGTTACTTTTTCAGACCTGTCTGCTGATAGAGGACATTTGCTGTTGTTACAGAAGCCCTGGGACCTTACTGCTGTTTCAGAAGCCCTGAAAGGGGACTTTCCTGCTGTCTGTTTACAGAAGTCCAAAAGGACGGTTTTAGTGATGTTTTCAGAGGTCCCAGGAATTAACTGGTGATTTGTGTTGATTTCTCAGACAGAGGCCCTGTGTGTTAGTCTGTTGATTTCTCAGGCAGAAAGTGAATTGATGATAGTGTCTTCAATGTTTGTGAATATTGTAACTCTGCTAAGCTTAATGTGTGGACCCAGTCCAGGAGCTGGACTAGAAGCTAGGAGCTGCTTACTTGTGAATCCAGTTTACAGAGGTGGGAGCATGGAAGAGGAACCATAAATTTTGGGAGTCAGTCTCAAGTCAAGATGAAAGGACCTTTACTTGCCTACTTAGTGCTGGCTGACTAGATTAAGACAATGAGACCTAGAGGTGGGGGACCTTTGTACTTTGTACCTCTTAAGGTGATTACTCCTTAAGGATGATTGACTTAATCACTTAACTGAATGAAATCTTTTGGTTAAGACTTTGTGGCCACTTTAGTAATAAGTTGTTATGTTATGCTATTGTGAATGTTGTACTTTGGTTTCTGTGAATGTTTTTCTTTTTAATAGAGTTCACTATACTATGTGATCAGAGAGTTATTCATTCACAGCAGCAGTCCTCAGGAGAACTGCTTGTGCTTGGCTTTACACATTTTATTCCTTAAAATTCAGGATCTTTTCCAAGTAGACAACTTTCTTTTTGTAATCTTGTTTTTCTTGGATTTTTCTTCTTTCTTTTTTTCAAATTTTCCTCTATCCCTCTCATTTGGTTTTGAAAGTCTTCTTTAAGTTTTATAAATTCTTTTTGAGCAGGTGACAATTTGATGTTACTCTTTAGGGTACAAGAGGGTTTCTTTGCTTCTTTATCTTCCTCTGAAGATGAACCTCAGTCTTTTCCATTTCTATAATAATTACTATGGTTGGTTTCTTTCTCCTTTACCTGTGCATTTTTTTAGTATTACCTTAATTTTTGTAATCATCTCTAGTCCTGGGGAATTGGGGATGGTCCCTCTGGCCTCAGATCTTCAGTTCTCTTCTCTAGTCTGGAACTAAAGCCAAACATCCAGCCTCCTGTAGGTATCCACAGTAAGCAGCATCCTGTTCCACTGCTTCTGCACTCACCTAGCATGTTCTGGTTCTAAGGCAGTCTTCTAATTCAGCTAATCACAGGGCTTGGTGTTTATTGTTTAAACCTCTTATTATTTAAGTGGACCCTAGCATGGAGGTGCTTACTTTTCACAGGGACCAAACCTCATCCTGGAGTATTCCTTCAGATCTTCTTGGGTGGTCACAGTAGGACCCCTATTATCCCCTATTCTTATTTATTTTTACATGCACTTTGGTTGCCCTGAAGTTATATTTTGTCTCTTTTTTAGGGGAAATTTTTGAGAGCTTGACATTTTCTGGCCTACTATGCCATATTCCCAGAAACTTCCCCCATGTACCTGTTTTTAATCGTTTTTGTGGTCGTTGTCATTTTGATCAGTTTGAAATCCTGTTATCAGCATTCTGCCCCTCTAAAACCTCCCAGTAGAACTTAGACACTAGAACATGTCCCTTGGTACATTGTGCTCTGATAAGTAAGCTCTTCCCTTTTTGATTCTGGAGTAAGTCTACAATGAAAGACACTTCCTAAGACAGCTCTTAACTATGTCATAGTCACACTGTTCCTTCTCTATGTGGCCTAGGAAGTTGGATTCTTATTCCTAGAAAACTGGGCTCTAATAGCAAAGTTTTCATCTTGTTTTTCTTAGAACCAAACTTTCACATCACTTTCCGCTCATCTCTAAACCATTCCACCAAACAGTTCCTGTCTCCAATCCCTGTTCTCTTAGTTTCATTTTTTTATGTCTATTGTCTTATTAGATTTAAGTTCCTTGAGAGGAGAAACCATATTTCCTGTTGCATTTGTGAATTTAGCACAGTGCTGGGTTCATAGTGAGCTTCATATAAACTTAAATAAGCATTAATACTTTTTTATTCAAGAAAAATTATTAATCTCTTCTCATATTTTTCATATTATTCAGATAGAATAGGTCCCGGGAGATAAAATTGAGAAATCAAATCACTATTCTGCTACTATTCTTTTATATTTAATGTTTCATGGACAGTTGAACAAAGTAGCAAGAGTCACTTAACTCTGTTTGACTTAGTTTCATCATTTCTAAAATAAGATATAGAAGGAAATTAGGAAAAGAAATAGTATTTTGCCAAGAAAACTTCATGGACAGTATTGATATGCTATAGTCCATGACATGAAGAGGCAGACATGATTGAACAACAGCAACATTAAGATTAAAACTAATTCCATGAATACTCACTGAAAATATCTCTAATAAAAATCCAGTAGCAGATAGGAAAACAGTAATAATAAGTACCTCATCCTGTTTCCATCTGATTTCATTTTGAAGCAATAGTTAGTAGTAGTAGTAGTAGTAGTAGTAGTAGTAGTAGTAGTAGCAGCAGCAGTGGTAGTGGTAGTGGTTGTAGAAGTTGCAGAAGTGAATAAATGAAGGAAAGGAAAGATTTTAAAATTATTCTAAAGATTTGTTCTGAAGTAAATAAAAGCATGGTGGTCCAAACTTTTCATGTAAATATAGAACTATACTTCCTCATCATAGCCTCTGTCATTTCTGATTATGCTGCGGTTCAAGTGATTAACACAGGATTCACCAATCCAATAGATAACCTAGTGTTATATTCCTAAGTATCTCTCTTCTGTCCATTATATGACCTGGTTGGAAATTTGGATGGGACACAGAAAAGGGCAATGATGCTCAAGTAGGGTGTTTTATGACAAATACTTATAGGTTGAATAGCAATCTGACTAGGGTAGTGTGCATGATGTAACCTCCAGAGGGGGTTAAATATAATCCTGTAACTTCACCTTTCTGATTGCTGTTTTCTGACATTAGTTCAGGTCTGTAAAATCAATCCTAGTGATGCCTGGAAACAGGAGGCCTCCGGGAGGCATCAGTAATGAAAGGGCTTTGTCTCACTTTGAGAGCAGGGCTGCTGACAAAGTGGTTTCCATTGGTTGTCTGTAGATTGACACCTGTGGTTAATTGAGTGCCACATCGCATTCATGTTATCTCTGTTCTGAAGCACACAACAAGAGATCATCCTTGACAAGTGATAGCACTGACTGAGCATAAATAAAGCCTTCCATTGATCTGGAGATAGCTGCAGGTAGAACCCTGGCATGTGAGGCACAAAACCATTGAAAATCAGAGCAGCTGTGTAATTCCTCACTTCTTCTTCCCCTTCCAATTCAATTTTTACCACTTGGACAGTTTAGGAGATTGGTTTTGGACCCACCACATTGCTTTCGGCTTAAAATAGCAAGTAAAAGGTAGGGTTCTACTCCTTCTGACAAGACTTTAAATCTTGGTTGTTCTGCAGGGAGCTGGGGGAACTTTTGTGGCTAGTGAGAGAGGAGCAAATGAAAGCAATATGATAAAGGAGAAAAGGCACTGGCATCAGAGTCAGAGAACCTAAGTTCAATCCTGCCACTCACATTACCTTTGTCCCATTGATCAAACCATTTAGCTTCTCTGGATCTTAGTTTCCTTATTTGGAAAATGGAAGGGAGTAGATTAGTTGGCCTCTGGGTTCCATTTTAGCTCTACTCTAGGCTTATCATCTTATGAGAGGTCACTCATCTTTACCTGCTAAAGGACTTGGTATAAATTCCTGGTTTAGATTAAATTCACAAATGAGATAGTTGGGATTTGTTGACAATTATTCTTGGTAGATAATACTACAACTAACAAACTACTACTACTACTACTACTACTACTACTATTACTAATTACTCCTCCTCTTCTTCCTCCTTCTCCTTTTCCTTCCCTTCCTCCTACTATTACTATTACTACTATTATCAACAATAATAATAGGTAGTATTTATAGAGAACTTGTTGTGTGTCAGGCACTGTGCAAAGCACTTTGTAGTCATTATTTCATTGGTTTCTCATAGCAACCATAGTAACAAAGTGCCATTATTGTCCCCATTTTAAAGATGATGAAACTGAGGCAAAGTGACTTACCTGGGGTCACACAGATAGTAAGTGTCTGAGGCCATATTTGAACTCAGTGTTAAAGAGGGTTGTGGGAATATGGGTATGCTAAAGCATTTTTTGATGGAGCTTCAAAACAGTACGATCATTTTGGAAAGGAATTGGAAATTATGCAAATTAAGCTACTAAAATATCAAATACACATTAATCCATATGTTCCACTGCTAAGCAAGGGGGTCATTGATAAAAAAAAAGTATCATTTGTATCAAAGTATTCATAGCAGCATATTTTGTCATAATAAAAAACTGGGGGGGTGGCTAGGTGGCACAGTGAATAGAGCACTGGCCCTGGAGTCAGGAGGATCTGAGTTCAAATCCTACCCCAGATATTTAACACTTTCTAGCTGTGTGACCTTGGGCAAGTGACTTAACCACAAATGACCTGACTTCCCCCTCTCCAAAAAAGCAAAACCAAAACAAAACAAAAACTGGAAACAAAGTTGATGCTTATCAATTGGGGAATAGCTAAATAAGTTGCAGGATATGAACATAGTGAAATGTTATTATACTTTAAGAAATAACCAATTTGATGAATTTGGAGAAGCATGAAAGACTTATAGGAACTGGTGAAAAATGAGATAAGAACAACCAAGAAAACATTATACAAAATGACTACCACAAAGAAGATTAAAAGAATAATCACCACAAAACATTTTTTTAAATCTTGCAGATATGCAACAAAAAATAAATCGTTATGGTTCCAAAGAAAATATATATAAAAATATTTTTTTCTTAATCCTTTGTAGAGGTGGAGTGGGGGTAACTTCAGGAGCAGGGTGATCCACAGGTGTGGAACATTAAATACAGTGTGAGGTTTTGTCCTATGAATTGATATAATTTTTAGTCCTTTTCTTCCTCTTTTTCTTTATTCATATCATTATTTGTTGTGTAGGGTGCCTCTCTGGGAGGTTGAGTGGTGGGATGTGGGGGGAATTTTAGGTGATATAAAAACAAAATTTATCAATTTTTTAAAATAAAAAAATGGCACTATATTCTCTGACCAAGGAAAAATGTAATTGTAAAATTATTTCCACAGTAGTGGAGAGGCAACATGACAAGCATTTGACTTAGGATTAGGAAAGGCGAGGTTCTACTCACATTTCTCATGCACATTAGCTATAGAACATAGTGCCACTGGAAAAACGAACAAATCATTTAACATCTTCTGAGTCTCACTCAGTTAAGACTATGCGGTATAGATCAGTTGTGATCTACTCCTGTGGAGGAAGTTCCCAGACTTACCACAGTAATCTGTGTGAATGAATTATGATTTTTGTCAATCTAGAGAACTCTCAGTACATAAACTCCCTCCATTAACAATTATCAAAGACTTAAAATGCCTTGGAAAATTGCCCAAGGCATATGTAGACTTTAAGTGACTTGTACAGAGTCACACAGTTAATAAACCAGTTAGAATTTGAAATTAGGTTTTCCAAGAATTTAACTAAAGCATCTTTTCCACTATCCCTTAGTATCTTACACTGACATTATTTTATTAATATCTCATATTTTAATACTTTATAAGGTGTTGTAGTCACAATTATGTGAGTGATAGCAAATGTATTAATATATTAATTTTACAGATGAACAAACTGACTCTCAAAACAGGAGGATTAGTAGCTAAGCTAGGAAATAGTTAAAGTGGGACCTAAGAGTGAATCTAATTTTCTTTCCACTTTATTGCACTACATTTAATTATGTCTAGAATCATAAAATCTTAGATATTGACAGCTATAAAGAATTATAGAGACCCTCTAATTCCCTTATTCTAGTTGAGTAAACTGAGGCCCAGAAAGACTGGTGTTTTTTTTTCCAGTATTGCAAGATGCCTCCATTACACCATAATGGTTTGCAACTCTGATTATTAAGATTTCCGGGGGATAGCTAGGTGGCCAGCACCTGGCCTGTACTCAGGAGGACATGAGTTCAAATCCAGCCTCAGGTGCTTAACACTTACTAGCCGTGTGACCTCAGGCAAGTCATTTAAACCAGATTCCCCTGCCTTGTCCCCTACAAAAAAAAAAAGATTTCCATAATTTAGATTACATATAATCTATAAGGAATATATTTTTAGCTTTCCCGACAAGCTCCAAAAAACCCATAAATGTAATCAAAGTCATTTCAAAATACACTTGGACAAATTTAATCAGAATAGTTACATCCATCCTTACACATTTTTAGGCAGGAGACACAGGAACTTTTGGGCTCTAGGCTCTAGAAGGTTCACTCTTGATCTAGCCAGCCAGAAGGACAGCAACTGAAATGTAATAGGAGTTAATTTCTTCATTCTTCTCAAGGGGGTTGCTGATAATGGGAACGCCAACTGCTACATCATCCCCTAAATCTCAGTGGAGGCCAGTCAAGACACACACAACTTTCTAGCTCATGGTTTCCCACTAAGCCTTGATGGGGTCAGTCAAGACAGGTACAGCATTTTAGTTTGTGTATTGCCCACTTATTGACCAGTGATTACTTGATTTATAGAAAAGCACACAAAGAAGGCAACTTGTCAGCAATAACCTCACAAAGTTTACATTAACTATTGCTAAAGTTTACATTAACTATTGCTAAATATCATGGTGATTCAGTATAGCACAGACATAGTAGATGTTTACAACTTTGGCACAAATATTTACATTATCTTAAGATATGATGCACAAGTGTGTTGAGATTGGTTATGATGGGAAATCCTGGGAACCAGTAGTCATGGATCCTGGGAATTAGTATTTTAAAAGAAAATAAATCTACTTTACATATATTCATCTTATGAGTTATAATGTTTTTGCCCTACTGCAGAGGTGTCATATATGAAGCCCGAGTGCACACAGCCAGAACCAGATCAAAATGTAATTGGGAAATGTTTAACAAAATAAACAAAATAAAACGTAAATAATATTACATTTTAAAATGTTCAATATGAGGTCTACAGGGGTCCTTATGTATGGTTTTGTGGCTCTGTTTCTATTTGAGATTGACATCACTGCCCCTAAAATTTAGAGGGAGCTCAGAACACTTAATACTGTCATGTAGAAACAATTAAGTTTAAAACTTACCTAGTACAAATAGAAAGTTACCTATTTTGTCTTGCATCCCACCCCAGACACTATACCTTAGTTAATTCCCCCCACCCCATCCCCCCCCCCCATTTTCAGCCACTTCCTGTAGTGGCTTTCACACTTACCTGTTTTTATCTCAGGTTTCCCCATTCACCTTCAACTGAAGGGCCTGGGTTCTAATACTACAAATTTTTAGTCTGTATTTATCTATAGAAGGAAAATTCAGGGCAAGGAAAGCTTTTAAATTTTAGCTACTAGATGGGATTAAAGGCAGGAACACATAGATGCCATGAGACTTTGAGCTTTTCTAAATAATCTTTATGAGATCCTCAAGGGGAAATGGGAGCAGCAAAATTGAGAATCTATGTTCTATTAATATGCCATACGAAGTTTTGTCAGACCAGTTGCTGGATAGAGATTTATGGCCATACTAATAAATGAAGGGGAACAATCATGGTCCATATAGAAACTTGCCTTGTATGTTTGCAAATAAGTTCCTGAAAATAAAGGGGCACATATAAGGTAAATGGAGAAGTGGTTTCAGGTTACCTGTGAAGGTTCTCTACTTTAACCGACTGTAATCTTGTGATTGATGTCTTAGTCATGGAAATCACTATATCATAAATCAGAAGGCCTGATTTCTAATATCTAGCTGTATGTCCCTTGAGAAAGTCAAGTATATGTATCTTTGGGTCTCAGTTTTCTCATCTGTAAAATAGATTCAACCAGATCATGGCTCTAAAATCTCATTCCAAAATTCTAAATTCTAATCTTCACTGTGGCATTAAAGTGATTTTCCTAAAGAAAACATATCTGATCATGTCACACACACACACACACACACACACACACACACACACACACACACACACCTTCTACCCCCTACTAAATAAATTACAATGATTTCCTATTGCCTTCAGAAGTAAAGATAAAATGTTCTGTTTGGTACTTAAAGTCTTTTCATAACCCAGCCCCCTCCAACATCTCCAGTTTACTTACACCTTACTCCTCAACATTTATTCTTCAATCCCATGAAACTGGCTAACTGGCTGTTCAAAGGACAAGATACCCCTCTCTCAGCTCTAGGCATTCTCTCTGGTTATCCTCCATGCCTGGAATGCTCTCCCTACTCTATCTCTACTGACCTCCCTGGTGTCCTTTAAGTCTCAACTAAAATACCTCCTTCCTTTAGAAGCTTTCCTCAACCCTTCTTAATCCTAGTGTCTGCACTCTGTTAATTATTTCTTATTTATCCTGTAAGGCTTGCTTTGTATATATTTGCTTTTACATATCGCCTCCATTATACTATAAATTCCTGGAGGTAAGAGACTCTTTTTTTTCTTTATTTGCATCTCCTGGGATTAGAACAGTGACTGACACATATTGTAGGTGGTGTTTAATAAATGTTTATTGATTGATTTTTCAACCCATTGGTTAAAGTGTTTGAGCAGTGATAAAAATGCAAATAGCCCTGAAAAGGGTAACACATTAAGTTATCACCAGCCATTTACTCTTTCATTAATAAAGAATCTGAAAGCAAGCTTTACAAAAACTAAAGACACAAAAAGCTGGAGGAGGCATACCCAAAATCTCAGAGTTTAAGGGTAGTTCATTTCTGCTAAAAGCTTAAACACTACTCTTAGATACACTCTGCCTATCTTGAGATTTACAGGGGGAAAAAAAACGAATTTACTAAGAACAAAAATAAATTAGCATGACTGTAGCCTGTGGATTGCAGCTGTCAATCTCTGTTCTTCCATATTGTGGAAATCTAGTTCTAATTAGTTAAGAATGTTATTTCCAATACTCTTGATAGCAGGATCCTTTGGCCACTAGCTGGGATGAGAGCATGCTTAAGAAGGGAGGAGAAATAGAAACAATATCCAGGCCAGGGACTGGGGAAGTGCAACCCTATCATATTGACTATCAATAATTAAAGGCCTTTGATGCTCCTATCATTTAGATAATAAGATTGCTTTGAAGTAAATAAATACCAAATTAGGATTTGTAGCAGTCACAGGTGTTTGGCAAGACCAAGTAGGTAATCAAAGTGAAAATGAGGGCATTTTATTCAGCGTAATTAGAAAAAAGAAATTAAGTTTATATGCAAATTGTAAGCCACTTTAGAAAAAAAGATAATCAGACTGCTTTTGGTCATTTAACTTTCATTTGGGAGAGAATTCATAAAGTATCAGTTTTCTTTGGGATGGAGGGCAGTTGGCTGAATTTGTTTAATTATCCTGAGAGAGAATTCTGAAGATCCCTAGTAAAGTTTTAGCCTTCCCTATGGCTCTGACAGTATAAAATACACATTTTTAAGCCTGGCTTCTCCCACCCCCAAATCCACTTTGACTGGTGAATAAATGATGATCCCAGGAGGTTATATTGTCATTCTGGATTATCATGTGCCAAGAGTGAAGGGAAGAGGGATTGAGTGGATGGGCATAATACCAAAATACAAACAAATTGGATAAAAAGAAACAGCTGACAGTAGAAATGGAAAGTGAGAGATTTGTATTCAGAAGACCTCTATTCATATCCTAACACTAACTCAGAATATTTATGTAGCCTTGGGCAAGCAACACCAATCCCTTTGGGCCTCAGTTTCCTCAATTATAAAGTGAATCAGGATGGACTAGTTGGATTTTAAGGTTCTTTCTGAGTCTAAATTTATGAACCTAGTACAAGTGATAGAGCATTTAACATGTGAAAGTATGGGTTTGTCTCTGTCTTTGTCAATCTCTTTTGACATCTCTGCTTCAATCTCTCTTTCTCTCTCTTATCTCTCTCCCTCCTCCCTTCCCTTTCTATCTCTCTGTGTCGTCCTTCCTTCCCTCTCTGTCTTTCCTTTGCTCTCACTCTTTTTCTTTATCTTTGTCTGTCTGTCTGTGTCTCCCCTCAGAGTTCCCACAAGGTGACCATGCTTATGAGTTTGGCCCTAGGTTGTCCTTATATTTAAGCTAATGAAAATATCACATAGCAAAATATAACAGTAGTTACAAGTAACTGAAAAAAAGAAACATACACTTCTAGACGTGGCCAATGTCGATATTTGTTAACTATTCAACTAAGTATTGAGTTTTTTTTCCCCTTTCTTCCTTCTTTTCTTATCAATAGGAAGAAGGGAGGAGGTGGAATAAATTGATAAAAGAAAAAAAAAACAAAATAACGTTCCTTGTTTTAACCTTTTTCATTATAGATTTGTTAGCTTCTTGTGGTATTTTCTTCTTGAGAAGATAGTTTTCTTATATAATATTTATAGTTTAAATTGAATACTTTTCTATCTTTTGGGGGGAAGTCCAAGGCATAAATCCAATATATATTTTAAATTATTTTTTCCTGGGGTTCCAGTGTGGGAAATTTGGAAAATTAGGAAAAAGACCCTACCTCCTATTTTTAGGGTACAGGAACACCTCACCTTCCACAATGTCTATCTGCATGGGTCCAGAGAAGAGGGTTTCTTTAATATGATACAAAGAGCCAGCAATTCTTATAAGCACATTTACAATTCTATGTATTGTTATACTATGATTCTTGACATAGAGTAATTATCTGAATATGTGTAGCAACTTTGGTCCTTTAGGACCTAAATTAAAACTCCTGACTTATTTTCAAACAAGAGACTTCAGACTTCGCCCAGATAAAAGTAACTAATGCTTTAGTAGTCCTTTAAAATTTGCAAATCACTTCACATATATCATCTCATTTGATCTCTGCAACAACCCTATGAAATAGGCACTAGTATTACTCCATTTTATTTATGAGAAAAACAAAGTGGATTGAGATTGACTTGTTCAGTGTCACAGCTGGCTAGAATTTGAGGTCAGATTTCTTACTCCAAAATCTGATTTCTTATATAGCTTAAAGTGAGAAACGTAGAATTCAGTTAGAATTCGTATATAATTTTTAAGGTAGATGACTAAATGTAAAGACAGAAGCAGAATGGGGTAGTCAATAGAAAACCAGCTTAGGAATCATTTCGTGTCCTGCCTCTTACTTAGAGTTACAATGAGTAACTAGACAATTCAGTTAACCAGTCAGTACCCTGACACCTCTCCAAGTGTCTCTTTCAGAACAATTGGGGTTCTCTATCCCTCTCTCTTTCCCTATATCTCCCTTCTATCCCCCTCTCCTCTCCCTCTTCCCATTTCCTCTCCTACCTCTCTCCCTACCGCCCTTTCTTTTTCTCCTCCTTCCTCCACCTCTTTCCCTCTCTCCCCCTTCTTCCCTCCCTCTCTCCTCCTCTCCTCACCCCCTTTCCCCTTCCTCCTCCCTCTCTCTCTCTCTGTCTTTCTTTTTCTCTCTCCCCTTCGCCTGTCGAAGAACCCTGTGCAGTTCTCGGCCACTTCTGTCAATCACTGCCAGCACCTCCCTTCATCAATTCATTCATTCATCCTCGGGGTTCCAAGCCTCTGGAGCTAGAAGGACAGCAGAGGCCATCCAACCCATCCTGTAGCCGAACAAGCATCCTCGTATACCACCGAAGGCTCTCAAGCATTAGCTTAGAGAGTCCCATTTAGGGGAGCGCTGGCTGCCCATCCCACATGCTCACTCCTTTACCAAACATTGATTAAACCCCTGCTGTTTAAAGCATCTTGATTGGGCGGGGCATTGGGGACTGGCGAAACAGAGTAGAGATCTAAAAACAAACAAAGAAACAACTCCTGCCCTCCTCTAGGGATGTAATAGTGAGGAATGGAACCCTAACCTAGGTCACTTTCATGTGTAATTGACATGAGCGCACCTTTATCCTGAACCAGCAGGCGGCCCTTGCTACCGTCATTGAGGGGAGTAGCCCTCCTGGAGAAGGAGCCCTGACATCCTCTGCCAACACCATCACCACTGCCACCACCAACCACAGAGGAGCTGCCACCCTTCCAGCAGCCAAAATGGAAGTAAATCATCTGATTATCACCTGTGAAAATAAGATGCAGACAGAGCTTGATCTATCTAGCCCTAGCTGGTGAAACGGTGTAGCCTTCTATCCTCCCTGGATCTCCCAGGTGAAATGCCCCTTGATCTACTCAAGCAGGAAAAGGCCCAGATCTCTCCAAGGAGCTCCAGCCCGCACTTGCCAACTCAGAAAGATATAGATTATGTCCAGATAATACAAAACTCTGAGAAGTTGGATGCTCACTTGCAATTGGGAGCATCTTTCTGGAACCAGGCTCCCCAAAGGCCCCCTGGGCCAGCCCAGCTTCACAACATGCAATGCTTACAGCCCTTGGAGGCAGGACTCAGTACAGAAACTGAAGAGGGTTCTGGCTGCTCCAGTGGTCAGGTCCTGCCTGACTTGGAGCCCACACAGATCCAGGGGCCAGGGGCCTATATCACTCCCAGTCATATGACCCGACAGCCCCCAAACCAAAGATCATCGGCCTCCTACCCTCCTAAGTGCTCAGCCAGGACCCATCCCAAGGCCAAGAGAAGACTCAACTACAACCCTTGATCAACCCCACCCCTGGCCCCTAAGAAGTCTGGTCCAATGCTGGCTACCTTTGCCTTACTGTGTGACCCTGACTTAGTCATTTCCTTTCCTTAGCTTCAGTGTTCTCCTCTCAAAAATGAGAGGTTCCTACTAAATGATCCTTGAGGCCTCTGATTATTCACAATGTGTAATCCTTTGTATTCCTACCTTTTAAAATTGGAAAATAAAGGGATGTTCCCATGGGGAAAAAAAAAAAAAAGAACAATTGGGTTTATTCCTCAGTAGAGAATTTCCTTCACTGGGTATTCCCGATACCAATGGAAATATAGTTGTAGTTAACAAATATATATATATATATATGTATATGTATGTGTGTGTATATATATATATATATATATATACTATTATTAATACCATCTTACATGTAATTGGGAAATAAGAAATACAGGCACTGAGGCATAGAGACCCATTGGAAATGTCGAAAGGGGTATGGGAGAAAATATGGGAGAGAGTAGATTGGAAGAGGGGATATCCTGTGGGACTGCTATTTTGGGGCAGTGGGTAGGGGAAAAATGGGGAGAAAAATTTGTAACTCAAAATCTGGTGGAAACGAATGATGTAAATCAGAAGTTAATAAAGCATTAAAAAAAACATAAAAGAAAAAAAAAACAAAAAAATCTCAAGGTCACAGTAGAAGAATGTCTCCAATTTACTCTAAACCTGTGATATAGAAAAAGGACCTGAATTGGAAGTGGAGATTCCTATGTTCTAATCATGAAAGAGTCATATATCAATATAGTTAATTCATTTCCCTACACATAAGTGCTCTACTACTAGGGTGAGTTATAACGACTGGAAATATTATTTACCTATCTGTCAGTCTTCTGGAGAGGAGACCTTTTGATCACACCTAGTCTGATTCACAATTGAAAAGATAAAGTCTTTCTTTAGTCCATCATCATTTTATATTGGAAGGAAACAGGAGGCATTTCCCTACAAAATTTCAGTATCCATGAATGCATAGATTATGTTTCATCTAAAATTTACATATCCTCCATTACCTAGCCTTGGACTGGACACAGAATAGACCCTTATAAAATGTTCATACATATAAATTTAATCTGAATCAATTCAATTGCCTTAAACTGAATTGTCAATGCCTGAGTTGTACAGGTGACTTGGTCTCTGGATGCCTCAGTTTCTTCATCTATACATCATCAGTTCCAAAATTTGAATACTATTGTATGCATGATAAATATTCATTAAAAGATTGAAACAACCATCACTAAGATAGGTCTAATCAGAGATAAACATTTGCATTTCTTTCCTCAGCCTTGTCACTCATAAATATTCCATTTTTTAAGGAGAGGAGAAAAATTAGTAACAGTTTCAGTCATAATTGTGAAGTAAGCTCTTTTGCTTTCTTTTCTTTTAGATCCTCAAATTTATTGTATCTACTCCTTTCTTAGTGTTTTCTTCCCTTCTCTTAGAACCTACCCATGCCATTTCAGGTAAACACCAATTAAGACAATGTATAATAAAAGTATTGGATTTCAAGACCTAAGTTTGAATCACACCTTGACAATCATTAGTTGTATCATTTGGGGTAAGTCACGTAATACATTACCTTTATTTGTAGGAGGGATAATCTTAACTAACTCCCAGAGTTGTAAGAATCAAAGGATAGGGGCGGCCAGGTAGCACAGCAAGGAAGAGCACCGGCTCCAGTGTTGAGAAGACCTGGAGATCGAATCCCGGGCTCAGACACTCAGCACCACACCCAGAAATAACTGGCTGTGTAACCTTGAGCAAGTTACTTAACCCCAATTGCTTAAAAAAAAAAAAAGAATCAAAGGAGTTTCTATATGTAATTGCCAAATCTAAAGAACCACATGAATATTAGCAAATATTATGATAATGATGATGATAAATGTAGTAGTTGTTGCTGTATTTGTTGTAGTATAACTCATGTTTTGGTCTCATCTTTCTTATGGAACTCAAATAGAAATGGCATTGTATTAAGTGTTATTACTATTTTATATTTAATATTGTATGGACTATTACATAGGTAGATACAATATTTTTTTTGTACTTGGAAAAAGTACTGGGGTTTAAATTTGCCCACTATGGGTACCCCCAAAACATATTCAGCAGGATTTTTTTAATATTCAACAGGGTAATGGGTGTTATAACTCAACTTCTTCCAACATGATTTTTATCTTCACTGATAAATCTTTATCTTTGAAAGTTTTTTACTCTAAGTATTGTGAATTATTTTGTATTAGGAACATGTATTAAAAACATTGCTCTTAAGATTTCATAGATTAATGTTATATCTGATCCATGAAGAGAACAGTACAATTGGTGATAATAGTTCAGTTCCTTTTATATATTGATTTCCCATTTCTTGGTTGAGTATCCAGGAATCCAGGATATTTTGAATTCTCTATTTGTAATGCAGAAATTGATGACTATTAAACTATGAGACCATGTGTTCCTAGGTTTTTAGTAGGTATTTATTCTTTAAGGCCTATATGGACATGTTGACCATTGACTTTCCTTAATAATCTACAGTGATTATTAATTTCAGATCTTTTAAATATTTTACTCTTTTGCAGCCTCTGGTGATAATGAGCTTATCCTTAACTTCCATCATAAACCCTTCCATTTTCACAAAAAATCAGTGTTGTTGACTGAGATCATGTGAATGCCCCCCTGAAGATCTTTTTATTATAAACGTGTTTCTTAGCTATTTAATAAGTCCTATATTGAGGTTATCCATTTTTGGTTACATTTGAACCATCCTGTGGAATATATCTCTTATTATCCTTCACTAATATAGTAATTTCTTCTTGCTCCAAAGATATTCCAATGGGTTTTGGTCCATAGTTTCTGTTGCTGTGCTGCTATAGTTGGTGTCATAACCATTGCTTTATCCTTCTCATCTTTTTTGAAGGGTTCAGATAGAAATGGTTCAAAGACTAGCCTCTAATCTACTATAACACAAACACATATGTACATTATATGTTATATGTAATATATCTTATATATCATACATGTACACATGCACACATACATGTATGCATACTTGGAACAGTTAGGTAGCACATTGGATGGAGTATAGAGTACTAGGCCTGGACTCAGGAAGATTGATCTTCATGAGTTCAAATTTGGACTTAGACACTTACTAACTGTGTGAGTCTGGGCAAGTCACTTAGCCCTGCTTGCCTCAGTTTCTTCATCTTTAAAATGAACTGACAAAGGAAATGGCAAATTACTCTGGAATCTCTGCCAAGAAAACCCCAAATTGGAGTCAAAAAGAGTTGGACTTAACTGAAACAATCGAACACAACAACAACAAAGAACCAAGATCGAGGTCAAGCTCTTCTGAACAGATTTGGTATAGTTTTCAAATCAAGGTGGAAATTGGATCCAAACATTATATAAATAATTTGCTGAATATGGATGCCATCAAAATTATATGTCACCACTGAAAAGCTCATGAAACAGCTGCTAAATCTAATGGGAATTTTAGTGTCTGCTTCCGAATTTGAACCAAGATCTTATTTACTCTAATTCTAGTGTTCTAGCCACTAACACCCCTGCCAACACTCCAGTGCATGAGAATCAGGGATATACTCATGGGTTTTAAAGCATGCTTAGGGATTTTTTCCCCCAACTTTTATCATTTTTTAAAAATTAATTTGTTTCCTTTTAGTTTACAAGATTAAATTCCACAATTCCTTTAGTTTTGAGTATAAGACTGATGTTACAAAGGTTACAAACCTTGGAGACTGGATAATTGTTGTGTCCTAGACTGAATCAGGCAAAATTGATAGAAGAATGTATTTTTGTGGGTGAATGGGGATAATGGGGATGACTTCAGCTTGGGACATAATGAATTTGAGATATATACTAGGACATTTAATTTAAAACAGTATGTGCTCCTTGCCATTAAAAAAAAAAAAAACTGAGCAAGAATTTGTGAAAGAAGTAATCCACTACTCACCAAAAGTGAATTGTTATGAGAAGAATCAAAGGATCTTCTTTTCCAGAACATACTGTTTACTATATTTAATATAGGACTCATGCTTATTGAAAGTATGTAGCTACCTACAATGCAATTGGCGGTGGTGGGAATAAGCTTTGCATCCTCTGTTGAAAATAAATTTTCCTGGGGCAGCTAGGCGATGCAGTGAGTAAGAGCTCTGGCCCTGGAATTGGGAGGAGCCAGGATTGGTTCCAGCCTCAGATACTTAACACCCACACAAAAACAAATGGCTGTGTAACCTTGAGCAAGTTACTTAACCCCCATTACTTTAAAAAAAAAAGAAAAGAAAAGAAAAGAAAAGAAAGACCTTTTCCTCACAGGCACCCACAAGTTTATGATAAGATAAATTTCTATTTAAGTTTATTCTGCCTCTGCTTCCTGTAGTGTCTTTTTTATTTTAAAGAATGTAGAGATTTCTAGGGAGAGATGATACTTTTTGAATTCTGAGTTTTCAAGTTTATTACCTATCTTCCCTCAAAGACAAAAGTGAGGTGGTAAAAGGAGAATGTTAATGCTCATGGCAGGGTAAGAGAATGGGGGTAACAATGCCAAAGACAAATTTTGCTTCTGACACAATCTTGCGCGTCTCCTATTGCATGTGACAGAAAAAGGTGTTTTAGTTAAGGATTGTCAAATCCTGTAGGCTCCTTCTAAGTGAAAAGCACACTCTGATTCATCACCATCTATCATAGTAATCTGTCACTGTTGTTTTGTTTCTGCCCTCAAACATTCCTTTACCCTTAAGCAGCTGACCCTTTCTTTCTGAAAAGCATTCATTTTCCTGATTCACACTACAATATATCACCTTTATGAAGCTCTCTTCTTGTTCCCCAAGTGATTGTGTCAAAACCAAAATTTGTGGAGATTAATTCTCCAACCCCCTCCCCTGCAAAATTAGAACTAACCAATAACCTTGCATATTAAAATATACTTATAGACTGAGCTGTAATCTTGAGCTTAATTAATGTATGCAGATGTCATAGGTGGAATAATTAAAGGATTATTTATGTAACAAAAGGAAAAATGAACCCAC
This sequence comes from Petaurus breviceps papuanus, assembly GCF_028583685.1. Lineage (NCBI taxonomy): Eukaryota > Metazoa > Chordata > Mammalia > Diprotodontia > Petauridae > Petaurus > Petaurus breviceps. The sequence continues at coordinate 43,352,870 of NW_027185809.1, forward strand.
TAACCCTGAGGTACTTGTATTCTGATTTAAATATTCATTATTCTTTTAAGCACATTATAGGAATGTCTAGCTTGTCAAAATGCAGTTCCAGCTATAAAGTATTGTATGTGTCTTCAATATACTCAATTCTGATTAGTCCTTTGTATGAAAGGTCCTCAGAAATGTCTTTAGGAACTCCAGATATTCCCAGTGAAATATTCTTATGCCAAATAGCAAATCAGTGATCAGACATATCCATGATATGTGTCCAGTTACTACATAGAGAAGAAAATGAAACAAACTTGGTCTCAATTTCCCCAAGGACATAAGGATCCAAAGAGAATAGTTTGGGCATCAGTAGTGTTGATATTTGTCTTTTATTTGTGAAGAGGTACCAATGACATCAAAGGATGATGTCTTGACTAATGGGTTAATTGAATTTGTGAGGCAGAGTTGCACAAAGTCATCAGCTTCACTACCTTGCTCTTCTAATTTGCTTATGGTATCACCCTTTCTGTCTAAATCATGTACCCATTTTTACCTTATCTTAGCACAGGGTGTGAGATGTTGGTCTATGATTAGTTTCTGCCATACTAATTTCCAATTTCCTCAGCAATTTTTGCCAAATAGTGAACTCTCATCCCAGAAACTAGAGTCTTTGGACCTATGAAACAGTATGTTGCAATAGATCTGTGTCTTCCGTACCTAACCTACTCCACTGATCCCCTGCTCTTCTTCCTATACAGCCACAAGTAGTTTTGATGATTGCTGCTTTATAATTATAATACATATTTGGGTCAGGTTTTGAACTCAGGTCTTCCTGACTCCAAATCCAGAATTCTATCCTTTGTACCACCTAGCTGTCTCATGGTACCGAGAAAGAGAACAAGTGAAATTTTCAGTTGTGAACATCTTAGTTTTAACTCTGTTATCATATATTTTCTAAATTGCTGTGGACACTAGCATGATGAAGAGCAGACTTGATACAAATTAATTTTGCTAAGTCAAGAAGGATAAAACAACCTCTAAATGATTGTGGGGTTATTGAATGTAGAGAACTAGAATTATTGAATGAGAGGACTCAGTACCAGGGGGAAGGAGAGGTATAATGAATGGGGAAAAGGGCATTGAGAAGGTAGTTGGAAGCTTATCAAAGGAATTTGCCTAAATTTAGCATTATATTTCACCAAAATATAATCCTCCTGTCATAACATCATTTTTCAAATGAGGAAAATAGTACCAGTAGAGGTAAAATGGTTTGATCATTACCATAATGTAAAAAAGCTGGTCTATTTTTACAGAGACCAACTACCGTGTTTCCCCGATAATAAGACCTATCCTGAAAATAAGCCCTCCACTTACTGTGTAAGATTCCTCTAAAATAAGCCCTCCCCCGAAAATAAGCCCCATTGAGATTGCTACTGTAGTGAAGGTGATCCCCTGCGCTACACGCTACATTACGGTACCCTCTGTATGCACCGTCTCCCCCCGTGAAACGCACGACGCGCTCCGAGCTGCATCCAATCAGAGCTGCAGCAGTGAGCACGTCATCCTGTTCTTCCCCAGTGATTTGCATATTGAATAAAGGTACATTTTTTTGTTCACATTTACCTGTTTATTAAAATTGCTGTCAATGTTCATTAAAATAAGCCCTCCCCTGAAAATAAGCCCTCTGGTATTTTCCTGTCCAAAAAAATAATAAGACAGTGTCTTATTATTGGGGAAACACGGTAGGTGATACAGTGGAAGGAGTACAGGCCTGGAGTCAGGACGGCTCAGCTTTTTTTATTCAAATCGGGCATCAGACACTTAGTAGTTTTGTGACCCTGGGCAGGTCACTTGACCCTGTCTGCCTCAATTTCTTCATCTAAAGAATAAGCTGAGGAAGGAAATGGCAAATCACGCCAATATCTCTCCTAAGAAAACCCCAGATGTGGTCGTGAAGAGTCAGACATGAATGAAAAAAATGAATGAACAAGAACGACATCCCTGCCATCCCTTGAATTTTAATTGGCTGCAATATGTTTTTCAGTATGAAACTTAAGCAAATGGAGTGCATCATGCCATTGAATAGATGACATGCTAATTTCTGAGGCAAATGTAGACTATATTATTTTGTGAAGTGATTTTATTCATTTACCTATATCTTCACCTGTTAATTTTAACATATAATCCATTTGGGTCGATATTTATTATGCTTACTTTAGGTTTCTCAGAAGTCATCAGATTGAAAGATATTTTACAAATGGACTGTTTTTATTGTTAGATGTTCAAGAAAATTTCATATAGTAGAGAGATCCACAGATTTCTTAAGTATGACATAATAACTATAATACCACCCAATGTTAAGAAGAGGTACATTCATGGTAAGTATCTACCAAGTACATGCCTAAACTCAATGAATAAACTTTCTATTACTTGTATGATATAAAAGTAACACCATGGACATACTAATGAATGACTGCAATGCTTATTTCATCAAGAACATCTATGTCCAATCGATTCAGGATCTCTTAAGTTAGATATCTTAAATATTTGGATCTTTAAAGAAGAGATACATAGTATATATCTTCTATCCATTTCCAAGTATGCCCTTTGTCCATCCTTCTTACCCTCTCAGTGTAATTTGGACTTGGTCCCTGGGACCCCAAACTGTTATGGGTGAGCTTTAATAATGTACTTAATAAATACTTTATCTTTCATTGATTTATCAGTGAGTCTGGAAATGTAGATAGGAGCCATATTGTAAAAGTCTTTCAATGTAAATAAAGCTGGAGAGATTTCATTTTATTCTTGAAGCTGTAGAGAGTCCCTGAACATTCTTGAGCAGTTGAAATGCAATCAAACTTGTGCTTTGGCAAGAGTATTTTGTTAGTATGATGGAGTATGGGGTGGTGCATCTAAGAGAACATAGAATAGAAGGCAGGAGTTTTATTTGCTGGAACTTGAAATAATCAAGATGAAAAATGATAATGATCTGGATTCTTCCAAGACAGCAGGATCATCTGTATGACTCCTTAATATGGGAGCTTACACGGTTTTTAATTAGGGCTAAATAAATAAAATCAATGCCCTTTAAAATCTAGAGTAAGCAATTCCAAGGCACCTTTAAATATATGAATCAAAAGTAAATTTGTTAAGGATACACACAGGGGTTTATATATTTCTTATGTGTTCAGTGACTCCCTTAAAGATACATCAGTCACTGGCTATTCTGTGCTTCCTATCTTCCTCATGTCACCTGAACATACCTCTATAATATAAGAAAGGTCATCTGCTTCAGACTGATGGACATCCCATCAAGGATTTGGTCTCTGATAGTGGAACCAAGGGATGTTTTCTACTTTCACAGAGTTGTCCTTTAGAAGTCAACTTCTAAAGTTTAAGGGTGTGTCCTTGAACATTCCTTATTTTCACCATAGTGGATTTATAACAAGTTAATGAATTTAATTAAACTTTTCCTGAATGTATGTAGCTCTCAAATTTCCTCCAGAACAGATCAAGACACTAGTTTTACTTCCAAACGCTAACTGGCACTTAGTGTCATGCAAATTGAAGTGATTAACGATGAGAGGTCATTTTTAATCTTTGGCAATCAGTTGAACAGTTGATTTCACAAATCTGGAGTATTAGAACAAGGACAATAACTACCAGCATTTTCTAGGGAACAACAGCAAACTCAAATTAGGTGCCTCTCAAAGGCAGTCTCAGAAACTTTTTAATTCAGCTTAAAACCTTCTGAACTTCTCTGTGCCCTGTAGAAGGACAATGAGGTTCCAGAGTAAACTGGAAGAATTATGACAACTTCCAAACAATAACTCCAAATATTCACAGTGTATAACATCTTAAGGTTTACCTAGTGCTTTCCACAAAATAGCCCTTTTTGGTAGGTGTTGTGTCTTAATATGCCCTTTTAACATATAAAGAACAGCAACATATTGATATTAGAGATTATAATAAGAGCAATATTTCTTTGACCCAACTTCTTTCCTCCCCCTCACAGTATGATCAGGCTTTATCTGAAAGAAAACAAAGCTTACATCAGAAGCCTGATTGACAACAACTTCCCTGATTCAGTTATCAGGTCATCAAGCCTATAACATCCTAGTAGCATAAAGTTGGAAGCTCTTTGATTTGGTGAGTTTATACGAGCACATGGGTCACCTTGCCCTAAGCTCATTGACAAAATATGTTTCCAGATGGAAATGATGAGGACCATGTCCTGAAAACCTAAATGCCACTGTTGCTGTTAGATCAAAATAAACTTCTTTTTTGTTAAATATTCAATGATTTGTTAGTGTCACAATTCATCCCATCATCAAACCTGAACTCAGAGGGTGCTGGGATTAGCACCACATCTATATCAGAGATAATCTAATTCAACATTTTATTTTGTAGGTGAGTAAACTGAAACCCAGAGAATGGAGATGGCTTGAATAAGTTGATTTAAGTAGTTTAGTGGCAGAGCCAGGACTAGGAATTCAGATCTTCTAACTCTAAGTTCAGTATTTTTTCTCCTCCAAACTACTTCCACAAAGACAATATAATTTTAAACATCTAGTATAATAATAGCTAACATTTATATATTTTGATGTGGTAGGATCTGTGATGAGCACTTTATTGTTTTATTTGATTCTCACAACAATGCTGGGGGTTAGGTGCTGTTATTATTCTCATTTTACAGATGAAGAAATGGAGGAAAATAGAGGTTAAGTGACTTGCCCAGGGTCAAAAAGTTAGTTAGCATGTGAGGTCAGATTTTAACTCACATTTTCATGATTCCGAGCTCAGAACTTTAATGTACTACCTGACATATACTGAATATGTACTCTGTCTAAGGATTTTATTATTCTTTTTTTCTTTTTTTTTTTACTTTTTGGAGTGGGGAAGGTAGGGCAATTGGGGTTAAGTGACTTGCCCAAGGTCACCCAGCTAGTTTTATGTTAAGTGTCTGAGGCTGGATTTGAACTCAGGTCCTCCTGACTCCAGGGTTGGTGATCTATTCACTGTGCCACCTAGCCACCCCTCTGTCTAAGGATTTTTAAAGATGAATAAGATCCTAGCCCTTCCTTCAAATAGTTTACACTCTAGTAAACCTATCTCTAATAGTTTTGTTGTTGTTTTCCCATCATCTTATATACATTAAACTGCTGGATTTTGAATGATTTAAAAGATGAATATTATATTACCCCTGCACTCAAGTAACTTTTTTTTAATGGACCTGTGATTTAATTGGTAGAGACAACTTCAAGTGAAGGTCTTCCTCTGTCATACAGATTGGCCCTTTCTCTGAAATTTAAAGTCTGGACCCAGCTTTAACCAGATCATTAAAGCCAAATGAAATTTTCAGTGTGAACATTTATATCTCAGAAATCAGTAAATGCTAAAAATCAAGGTTTGACTTAATGGTTTGTTAACTTTCTATCCCTGTGGTGTCAAACTAAATGGAAAAAGAGGCTAGTAAGCTCTCTCTCTCTCTCTCTCTCTCTCTCTCTCTCTCTGTCTCTGTATATGTATATATATACGTATATATATATATATATATAAAACTCATACATATATATTGACCTAATCTATTAAAATAATCATATGATTTTTGTTGTTTTTGCTATTGCCATGGTCAATTATACTGATAGTTTTCCTAAAATCAAACCAGTTGTGTATTCCTGGTATAAATCCCACCTGCTAATAGTGTATGATCTCTGTGACATATTGTTGTAATCTCTTTGCTCCTATTTTATTTATATCTTTTTCATAAATATTCATGAAGAAAATTGATCTGTAGTTTTCTTACCTTTTTTTTTCTCCCTGGTTTAGATATCAAAGCCATACTTGTGTAATAAAAGAAATTTAGTATGAGTCCTCCTTTACGTGTTTTTTAAAATGGTTTATATATATTGGGATTAATTGCTCCTTAAATGTTTGAGATCATTCTCTTGCAAATCAGTCTGGTGCTGGGGATTTCTTAGGGAGTTCATTGACAGCTTGTTCAATTTCTTAATACAGACTTAAATGTTCTCTTTCTTCTGTTAATCTGTGCAGTTTACATTTTTTTGTAAACATTCGTTGATTTTACTGAGATTGTCAGTTTTAAGGGGATATAATTGGGCAAAATATAAAAAAAATTTAAAAAATATATTTTATATATAAAAATATACAAAAATCCCCAGATTTTTTTTTCATATTCATTGGTGGTGTATGCATCCTCTTCATTTTTTATTCTATGTTGGCTTTCTTCTTTCTTTTTTATTGTTATCAAATCAACCAGTGGGTTATCTATTTTATTAGTTGTTTTTCATAAAACCAGCTCCTAGTTTAATTTGTTAGTACTTTTTTTTTTCTTTTTGGAGGGCAATAGGGGTTAAGTGACTTGCCCAAGGTAGCACGGCTAGGTTTTGTGTCAAATGTCTGATGCCAGACTTGAACTCAGGTCCTCCTGACTCCAGGGCTGGTGTTCTATTCACTGTGCCACCTAGCCACCCCTATTAGTACATTAAAAAAAATCAATTTTATTAATCTCTCCTTTGATTTTTAAGATTTCTATCTTGGTGTTTCATTGGATATTTTTAATTTGTTCTTTTTTCAGATTTTTGTGAGTTAAATGCCCAATTCAATGATCTTTCTTTTGCTGTTGTACATATGTAGAAATGTAAAATTTCCCCTAAGTTCTGCTTTCTCTGAATGCCACAAAGTTTGGAATGTTTTCTCATTGTTGTTATTCTCCTTAATGAAATATTTGATTGTTTCTATGAGTTGGTCTTTGACCTAAACATTATTTAGAAATAGATTATTTAGTTTCCAAGTAATTTTTGATCTATGTTTCCATGGCCCTTTATTGATTGTCATTTTTATTGCATTATGATCTGGAAATAATTTATTTTGTATTTCTATTTTTCTGTATTTAGTTATGAGGTTTTTAATATTGTGATACATGGTCCAATTTTCAGAAAGTGTCCTGTACAGCTAAAAAAAGTATACTGCTTCTTATTTCTATTCAGTTTTCTCCAAAAGTTTTATCATATCTCACTTTTCTAAGATTCTCCTCTCTTCAACTTCTCTATCATTTAATTATTTATTTTTCTGTCAAATTTATCGAGCTCTGAAAGGGCAAAGTTGAGTTCTCTCACTACTATACTTTTACTGTCTATTCACTATTATAATTTGTTTAGTATCTCCTTTCAGACTTTGGATGTTCTGTTGCTTGGCGCCTATATGTTCGGTATTCACATTATTTCATTGTCTATGGTTCCTTTGAGCAGGTGTACCTTTCCTGCTTATCCTTTTTAATTAAGTCTATTTTTGTTTTGCTTTGTCTGACATTGTGATTGCCGCCTCTGCCTTTTTTATATTAGCTAAATTAGAATATATTCTGCTACAGCCCCTTATTTTGACACTATGAATGTCTTCCTGTTTGATGTACATTTCTTTTTTCTAGTTTCTAATTAATTCTTTTATCAACTTCTATTTTATAGGTGATTTTCTTGTTTCATACTAACTGGACATTTTCCTACACCCTATTTTCTTTTTCAAAAATTTATTTATTTTAAGTTTTCACCATTCACTTCCATTAGATTTTAAGTTGCAAATTCTGATGGCATGCAATCTGATAGACTCTCTCTCTGTCTATATATACACACACACACACACACACACACACACACACACACACACACACACACACACA
>NW_027185809.1:43361826-43362913 GCF_028583685.1 Petaurus breviceps papuanus
GGTGCTTCCAACTTCCCTCCCCCCCAGCCTGCCCTCCCTTCCATCATCCCCCCTCACATCCCCTTCCCCCCCTATTCTCCTGGAGGGTGAGATCCCTTATTTAGTGTGTATTTCCCTCCCTCCTCAAGCCAGATTCAATAGGAATAAGGTTGACCCATTCCCTTTTGCCTTCCTATTCTTCCCCTCCATTGTGACCATTTTCCCTTGCCTCTTCTGTATGAGATAGTTTGCCCCACTCTGTCTCTCCCCATCTCCTCTCATTATATTCCTATCACCTCTTAATTTCACCTTTTAAGTATCATCCCTTCCTGTTAAATTGGTCCCGTGCCCTCTATCTATGTATACCTGTAAACGTATATACACACATTCACATATGTATTCACATGCCCGCATGCCCTCATATAAAGACATATATATATACATATATATATATATATACATACACATACATTTGTAATCTCTTGAAATACTAAGAAAAGTTTCATAAGTTACAATTATTGTTTTTCTATATAGGAATGTTAATAGTTCAACTTTGGCCAGGTGGCTCAGCGAGCAAGAGCACCGGCCCCAGTGCCGGGACAACCCGGATCAAATCCGGGCCCAGACACTCAGCACCACACCCAGAAACAACAACCAACCATGTAACCCTGAGCAAGCCACTCAACCCCGATTGCTTAAAATAAAAATAGCTCAACTTTGATAAGTTCCTTATGATTTCTTTTCCCTGTTTACCTTCTCATGCTTCTCTTGCTTCTTGTATCTGAATGTCAAATTTTCTATTCAACTCTGGTTTTTTCAGCAAGAATGCTTGAAAATCCTGTATTCCACTGAATGACCATATTTTCCCCTGAAACATGATACTCAGTTTTGCTGGGTAGGTGACTCTTGGTTTTAATCCCAGCTCCCTTGACCTCCAGAATATCACATTCCAGGCCCTTCGATCCCTCAGTGTAGAAGCTGCCAGATCCTGGGTTATCCTGATTGTGTTTCCACAATATTCAAATTGTTTCTTCCTGGCTGCTTGTAATATTCTCTCCTTAATCTGGGAATTCCAGAACCTGGCTATAATATTCCTAGGAGTTTTCTT
>NW_027185809.1:43363313-43417753 GCF_028583685.1 Petaurus breviceps papuanus
CTTCCCTCCCCCCCAGCCTGCCCTCCCTTCCATCATCCCCCCTCACATCCCCTTCCCCCCCTATTCTCCTGGAGGGTGAGATCCCTTATTTAGTGTGTATTTCCCTCCCTCCTCAAGCCAGATTCAATAGGAATAAGGTTGACCCATTCCCTTTTGCCTTCCTATTCTTCCCCTCCATTGTGACCATTTTCCCTTGCCTCTTCTGTATGAGATAGTTTGCCCCACTCTGTCTCTCCCCATCTCCTCTCATTATATTCCTATCACCTCTTAATTTCACCTTTTAAGTATCATCCCTTCCTGTTAAATTGGTCCTGTGCCCTCTATCTATGTATACCTGTAAACGTATATACACACATTCACATATGTATTCACATGCCCGCATACCCTCATATAAAGACATATATATATACATATATATATATATATATATATATATACATACACATACATTTGTAATCCCTTGAAATACTAAGAAAAGTTTCATAAGTTACAATTATTGTTTTTCTATATAGGAATGTTAATAGTTCAACTTTGGCCAGGTGGCTCAGCGAGCAAGAGCACCGGCCCCAGTGCCGGGACAACCCGGATCAAATCCGGGCCCAGACACTCAGCACCACACCCAGAAACAACAACCAACCATGTAACCCTGAGCAAGCCACTCAACCCCGATTGCTTAAAAGAAAAATAGTTCAACTTTGATAAGTTCCTTATGATTTCTTTTTCCTGTTTACCTTCTCATGCTTCTCTTGCTTCTTGTATCTGAATGTCAAATTTTCTATTCAACTCTGGTTTTTTCAGCAAGAATGCTTGAAAATCCTGTATTCCACTGAATGACCATATTTTCCCCTGAAACATGATACTCAGTTTTGCTGGGTAGGTGACTCTTGGTTTTAATCCCAGCTCCCTTGACCTCCAGAATATCACATTCCAGGCCCTTCGATCCCTCAGTGTAGAAGCTGCCAGATCCTGGGTTATCCTGATTGTGTTTCCACAATATTCAAATTGTTTCTTCCTGGCTGCTTGTAATATTCTCTCCTTAATCTGGGAATTCCAGAACCTGGCTATAATATTCCTAGGAGTTTTCTTTTTGGGACCTTTTTCAGGAGGTGATCGGTGGATTCTTTCAACCTCTATTTTGCCCTCTCGTTCTAAAACATCAGGGAAGTTTTCTTTGAGAACTTCCTGGAGGATGCTTTCCAGGCTCTTACTTTGGTCATGGCTCTCAGGCAGTCCAATAATTTTTAAATTATCTCTCCTGGATCTATTTTCCAGGTCAGTGGTTTTTCCCATGAGATATTTCACATTGCCTTCTATTCTTTCATTTGTTTGGATCTGTTTAACAGCATCTTGATTTCTCATAAAGTCATTAGCTTCCATTTACTCCAATCTAATTCTGAAGCAATGATTCTCCTCAGTGAGCTTTTGAGATTCTTTATCCATCTGGCAAATTCGGCTTTTTAAGGCATTCTTCTCCTCATTGCCTTTTTGAGCCTCCTTTGCCATTTGAGTCAGTCTGTTTTTTAAGGTATTATTTTCTTCAGTCAGGCTGTTGACTCTCATTTCATAATTTTCTTGCATTGTTCTCATTTCTCTTCCCAATTTTTCCTCCACTTCTCTTATCTGCTTCTTAAGGTCCTCTATGGCCTGTAACCAGCTTGTACTTTCCTTTGAAGCTTTTGGTGCAGGAGTTCTGACTTCACTGATTTCCTCCTGTTCCATGCCTTGCTCCTACTTATCCCCAAAATAGGAGTGTAATGTTGGAATCTTCTGTCTGCTTTGTTTCCTTTGCCTGCTCATTTTGCCACTCAATGATTTGACTTTTGGGCTTTTTGCCACAGTAGGACTTTGCCACCAGACAGGGGAGTTTTCGTCTCAAACGCTGGGGTTTTCTCAGCTGCCAGAGGTATTAGATGGGTGCCCTCTCTGAGGTCTCCACATGCTCTGGCAAGCTGGACACACACCCCAGTACCTCCACCCTAGACTGCAATCCAGATCCAAGCAGGTTAAAGGAAGAGCGATTACCCTTCAGACTGGTGCTTGGTCCCCCTACACTCTGCAGGCCAGCAGCTGAAGCTGCCATGTGGCGCTGGCTGGCTGTCCTGGTGTCTCAGTGGTTTCTCGCCCTGGGGGAGGGGGGGTAGAAGCCACGCACTCCCACTTACTTGGTCCCAAAGTCCAGACTGCACTGGCCTCTCACCTTGTTCTTCGCATCTATGTATTGATAAATTTGGAAACGGCCACAGCTACTGCTGATCTGGAGTCCCTCTGGCTGGCAGCTGGTCAGGCCTGCCCTGGGGCTAAAGCCTCAGCGTGGTGCTGGGCTCGGCTCCCAGAGTGTTTTGCTGGCCGATTCCTGCCGGCCTTCCGGGCTGTTCTCAGCGGGAGGTTAGCTTCTCTGTTTCATTTTGTGGGTTCTGCAGCCAGTACAATAATTTTTAAATTCTCTCCCCTGGATATATTTTCTAGGTCGGTGGTTTTTACAATGAGATATTTCACATTGTCTAACATTTTTTTTTTCATTCTTTTTGATCTGTTTTATTATATATTCGCTTCTCATAAAGACATTAGCTTCCATTTGTTCCAACCTAATTTGTAAGGAATTATTTTCTTCAGTGAGCTTTTGAGCTTTCTTTTCCATCTGGCTAATTTTGCTTTTTAAAGCATTCTTCTCCTCATTGACTTTTTGGACCTCTTTTGCCATTTGAGTTTTTCTATTTTTAAGGTGCTATTTTCTTCAACGTTTTTGGGGTGTCCTTTAGCAAGCTGTTGACTTATTCTTCATGATTTTCTTGCATTACTCTCATCTCTCTTGCCAATTTTTCCTCTACTTCTCTTACCTGATTTTCAAAATGACTTTTTGGGTTCCTCCATGTGACCGATTCATATTTCTCTTGATGGAAGAATTTTGACTTTGTTGTCTTCTTCTGATTTTATGTTTTGATCTTCTTTGTCATCAAAAATGACTCCATAATCTGATTTCTTTTCCTCTGTTTGCTCATTTTCCCAGCCAATTACTTGGCTTTTGAGCTCTTTGTCATGGTAGAACTCTCCTTCCCAAGTGAAGAGTGCAGTGTCCCAAATTTCTGGGGGTTTGTGCAGCTGTTGTCAGAGCTACTTCTAGGCACCTGCCCCAGAACTGTGAGGAGGATTTCCTCTCCACAGCTACCACAAGCTCTGCCATGCCAATGCTCCTCCTCATTCCAATACCACCATTCAAGACTGTGACGCTAGCCTTCTCCTGGCTCAGAGAATGTAACAACCTTCTTGACCCACTGCCAATCACAAAGTATCTCCTGAAAAACAAGCCTTCCACTACAGGCTCCAGGCACACTTAACCTAGGGACAGGGAAGATCTTAAAAATTTACATTCCTATAACAGACCCACATCTAAGTAGGGCAAAATAAGAGAATACTGCCTCAGCACCAGCAAAGTAATTCCTGCAATTAACCTCTGAATAGTTACTTGGTTCCCCACCATCTGTGAGCCTGGAGATCTGGAAGCAGCTAATGATGTTGCTGCTGCTGCCTCCTTCAGTAGCTGCCACAATCTCTGCCACCCCAGGGACAGAGGTCAAACTGTGCTCTTTTCTCACCAAGATCCAACACTTTCCTCACTGACCTTTTACATTTTCTTTGGATGTTTGTGGGTTGAGAATTCTGGAAACCACCACAGCTACCAGTGATTCAGTCCCATGAGAAAGCTCTGGCCTGGTTTATGTTGATGGTCTGTGTGGGTGTGGCCCATGTGGGACTGGGCTCTGCTCCCAGCCCTGTGTGATAGACCCTTCTGGTCAGCCTGCCAGGTTGCCTTCCACGAGAGTTTGTTTTTTTTTTCACTTTGTCATTTTTTGTGTTCTGTAGCTCTAAAATTTGTTTAGAGTCATTTTTTACAGGTATTGGAGGTTTTTAGGGGACAAGCTCAAGCAAGTTCCTGCTTTTACTCCCTCATCTTGCCTCTGCCTCTGAGCTCTTTTTTAAGTGGAGGGTGTACTCCCTCAAGCTTCAGGGATTTTGTGCAACTGGGACTGTAAATTTTCAGTTCTTCCAAGTTGGTATGATCAAAGGAGAGGTGTTACCCCTCTACTGGTCTGTGAGTAATCAAAATTCTGTGCTCTACATTGGAGCTTTGAGGAGTAAGCCTTCTCCACTGCCACCACACAAGCTCTGCCATGACAGCACTCCTTTTCACCCCAGGACTTCCACCAAGCAAGAGCAAAGCAAGAGAATCCTGTCTCATAGTGAACAATGAGATCTCTGTAATTCCCTCTACTCAGCCACTTGACTCTCCTACCATCTTTAGGCCAAGAGCTATAGAAGCAGCCACTACTGTGGCAGTAGCTACCATATCCCTGCAGCTGGAACTGGGGCTGTGGCCAGACCACCCTGCTCTCTCACCTGGATGAACCTCCTTTTCTGCTGACCTTCAAAGCTGTCTTTGGTGTTTGTGGGTTGAGAAGTATGGAAACTGCCACAGCTGCCCGTGATTCAGTACCCTGAGGCCTGCTCCAGCCATATCTGTGCCAGCATGACCCACTCTAGGCTACACTCTGCTCCCAGCCCGGGGAATAGAGTCTTCCTGTTGGTTTTCCAGATTGTCTTGGGTTGGAATTCTGTTTCACTCTATCATTTTGTGTCTTTTGCTACTCTAGATTTGGTTCAGAATCATTTTTTTGCAGGTATTTTGAGGGGTTTGGGGGAGGGCTCAAGCAGTTCCCTCCTTTTACTCCACCATCTTGGTTCTGCCCCCATTTTTGTATCTATCCTTTTCTCTGTCTTTTATTCTCTCCCTCCTCCAAGAATCAATTTGCTCCTGACCACTGCTTTCTTTTATCTGCCTTCTCTTTTATGACTCCTCCTTTCCTTTTTCTCCTTCCCCTCCTACTTTCCTATCATATAAGATAGATTTACATTACCAATTGCATACACACACATACATACATACATACATACACACACATAATTTTCCTCTTCAAACCAATTTAAAATGTGAATGAAGTATTGAAGTATGAACAGCTGTTCATCCAATATCAGTTTAATTGCTGACTCTTTTGTGTCATGAATACAGTCCTGCAGAAATACTAAATGTTCTTCATTCTAAATGTTATTCATTCCATAAATTTAGTATCACATATGTAAGTTGGGCATTCAAGTTCTCTTTGTATGTGTGTGTGGTATAACTACTGATTTAGCCCAAATAAAATGAGTGGTGCTGACAATAAGTATTTAGCTTGGCTAGTTTAAGAGAGCTAGACTCTGACATAGCAAAGACTTCATGGAAGAAGTAAGATTTGAGAGAAAATTTGAATTTGGAATCAAGTGAATCAAAAAATAGAGGGAAAATAATATGGAGGTGTCCTGAATTTAGACTTGGATTTGAAGTACAACTTGTGAAATCACAAATAGGCTTCTTGAAGTCTATTTGCCCAGCTACAAAATGAAACTTACCACCAAAACCCCAGATAGTCTCTGAGCCAGTGCCCCCTGACCCCTTGTTCCTAGAACAAGATACTCCATATCCAAGCATTAGCAATAAATGTTCTCAATTCCTAGAATGTTCTCCCTCCTCATTTTTACCTCCTGATTTCCCTGACTTTTTTCAAATCCCAGCTAAAACCTCTTCTAATGGGAGCCATTCCTTATTCTGGTGTATATCCTCGTTTGCTTATTTATCTTTGTCTTTTTATTTCTTTAATTCATTTTATTTTTTAATTTATGGAACAAAATAAGCATTTTCATAACATAATACAAAAAAAGATTGCACATGAAATTGCAAATCTACTATACAAAATTTGCTATTCATTTTAAATATACAACAAAATTATCATCATTTTTTTCTTTCTATTTTTCCCTCTCTTCCCCCTTGAGATGACTACTATTAGACACAAATAGGTCTGTGTGTGTTTGTGTGTGTGTGTGTGTGTGTGTGTGTAAAATCCCAAATTAAACACTATATTGGAAGTCCTAAAAATTTAAGATGAGATTAATAAAATTGAGAGTTAAAAAACATTGAATTAATACTTAAAACTAAGAATTGGCTTTATGAAAAAACAGACAATTGGTTAACTTGATTTAAAAAGAGAAGAAAATCAAATCACTAGCATCAAATATGTAAAGCGTGAATGTATTCCACTAATGAAGGTGAAATTAAAGCAATTTATAGTTATTTTGACCAATTATATGCCAATAAATTTAACAATTTTAATGAAATGGAAGAATATTTACACAAATATAAATTGCATAGATTAGCAGAAGAAAAAATAGTATATCTAAATAGACTTATTTTAGAAAAACAGAATTGAATAGGCCATAAATGAGCTTCCTTAAAGAAAAGCAACAGGACCAGATTGATTCACAAGTGAATTCTATAAAGCATTTAAAGATCATCTAATATCAATATTAAATAAATTATTTAGAATAATAGGTAAAGAAGGGAACTCCTTTTATGAAACTGAACTACTACTAAACTCTTTTTATGAAACAAATATGATGCTGATACCTAATCCAGGAAGAATAAAAACAGAAAAAGAAAATTATAGGCCAATTTCATTAATGAGTTTGGATCCAAAAATTCTAAATAAATACTAGCCAAAAGATTACAAGAATATATTACAAAGATTATACATTATGAACAAGTGGGATTTATGCCCAGGATGTAGAAGTGGTTTTTATAACATAAGAAAAACTTTTAACATAATTGATCACATCAATAATCAAAGTTCAAAATATGATTTTATCAATAGATGTAGAAAAAGCTTTTGATAAATTTTAACACTTATTTCTATTTTTAAAAAATCACTTGAAAGTATTGTAATGGATTTTTCCTTAAATTGATTAAAACCATTTATCTAGTGTTTATTTCAAACATATGCTGTAGGTAGTGTGGTTGTACATACTTGTTTGTATCTTGTTTACACAATTAGACTCTAACTCCCTGAGAGGAGGTATTGTCTTTTACCTTTCTTTATATACACACCACTTAACATGGTGTCTGGAACTCAGTAAGACATTTATTGATTGACTGAGTTGGATTAGACGTTCTCTAAGGTCTGTTTCAGTTCCAAATGCTTTGAGTGAGATTAAAAAGTACTGATGCAGTATACATCTCTGTTTTGTCTTCTGACTAAACATATATACTGGCATCTGATTCTGAGGTTTATGAACATTAAGATCTATCAAAGAAAGTGGTGTGTGTGTGTGTGTGTGTGTGTGTTCACATCCCAAATTATCTGGTAACAATCCCTTCACAATGTGCCTCTTACCTTGATTAAGCAGAAGCTGAAAATACCGACATGAGACTTAGAAATGTTCACTACATCATGAATAAAGGTTTCAACTAACAACTGAATAGCAAATGACTTAGATATACAGAAAAACTGCTTTTAATTGCATACCACCTTATTTCATTTCATATTTGTTTTTAGAAAATGATGCAAAGGATTTTCTTTCATTTATTTATTTTTAAAGAAGCTGCCTTAAAAGGCCCTTGTCTTTTGTCCTGAAACAGCTGTTATTTTGATCCCTTTTCTATTTCCCCAATAGCAGGAACTTCTAATTTCATTTAAAGGGATAGTCCACAATTCTGAATGTACTTGAAAAAAGAGCCAAATGAACATGTCAAAGAGGACATACAGAGTGTATATGTAGGGATGAGTATGTGTGCAGGGTAGCTCTTTCCACACCTGTTAGCAAAGGTCATAGTTATTTCCCGCTACTGTTCCCCAAACAGGCTACTATCTGCAATTTGGGGCTAGGGAGTAGATTTCATTACCAAACCCAAGGTCACAGGTGGTTTTGCACAGAAACATAATTAAATTGCATTGAATGAATTAGAATGGTGAGCAAATAAGGTCTCCTTATTTGAGCAGAATGGGACAGATAGAATGCAGCTCCATGTTCAGAGTACAGGCAGGTTACACTTTTGCTGGGGAAATTTAATCCAGAGAGCAATCACTTGATGATACCTGACTATGAATTCTTAGTTGAAATTATTCTTCAGTCGCCCAGGGATGAGAAAGCCAATCATTCCTAATTAGCAGGTCATTTTGTTTTTGTTAGTGGTATTTATGCTGGTCGTGGATTTGACAGTTAAAGAGAGCAAGCTCCCCTCTTTGGGAGGGAATAAATGACATGTGTGACTGGGAAAAATATGCTGATCCAAAACAATTAAGGAGAAAGGGAAGTTATTAAAAGTGAAGAGGACCCATTATTGGTATATTTCACACTGTGCAGTTTTTACCTGGGGTGTAGAGAGTATGAGGAAGTGGGAGGAGAATATAGCAGTGGAGCAACAGCATCTGCTCCCTCCTTTAGGAGAAATAATCTATAGCACTAGAATATGGTAAAAAAAATATAATTTTACAGACTCTAGTGGCATATTGCACATGCTATCGAGAAGAATGTCACTATTTTTCTCCTCTTTCCAAGACAGTTGCTCCTTTACCACCTTCCCTATATTTTAAGCATAAATCTCTCAAGTTTCTACTTTATTCTTTTAGTACATTTAAACATTGCACTTAGACCATCTGATGTTATTATCTCAGGCAGCAGAGGTATTTGAGCTTTGATAGTATAATTTTTGATTATCAAAGAACGTATCTTCTTTTTATCACACAATTTCCACGAAATGTATAACCCCTCTAAATGTTTTACCTACAGTCCTTTTCATAGAACCAATTAATGACATTAGGCAGGTTATACTTGTATTTTCATTCCAAAGCGATGTGGCATTGTAGTATCCAGGCATAACACATTCCAAACTGCATTCAATGAGACTTTTTTGTTTTAGAATGTGTGAGCAAAGGCTCTATGCCACAGAAAATTGATTTAAAAAAACATAAAGCAAGGGGAGTGACCACCAAGAAATCAAGATAAACTATTTTGACCATATGACCCTATGCTAAACTGGGGATAATTGTTTTCTCCATCTTGATATAGCTTGATCCCTACTTACCTCACAGTGCATGTCCATACTTCCCCTTATTGCCTTCTTTTCCTATAATACAGATGGTCTTTCCTCCTCATTACCAAGACTTTTACACTTCAGTTTTCCTTTTGCCTTCTCATCCTATTTCTTCATAAAACATATTCATTTTAGTTAGCCTTATATCTTGTGTCTGTGAGATGTATGAAGTTGTCATGTACACACACACAGCCACACATGCACATAGGTTAGTAGTATCACTACAACCACTTCTTCACATAGTGCCTAATAGAATACCCTTTATAATCCTACCTAATTCCTTGTGTCTAATATACCCTATCTGCTAGTCATTTCTGGTGTTTTAAGGAACAGAGATAAACATCACTCTCCATTTAAGCTGATTATCATGTTTATTGATTATTCTAAATTTTACCCACTTCTTTATCCTTAGGTACTTTCTCTCTGCATCCTAACATCTTGAACTACTAATTAAAGGTTTAGTATATATATTTTAAGACCCCAAAATGATAACTGAACCAATCAGTTTGGGAAACTCAGATCTAGCGAATTAAAATTCATATAAGTGAGTATCTCTTTTTCTTTCTCTGTAAACACACATGCACATATATACATATGAACAGTTATAGATCTTTTTACAGTGTTTTAAACTATATATACATCTATATATACACATATTTTGTCATATATGCATACAATTCCCACACAACTAAAATTACTATGAAATTTAACTTTATTTTTCAAACATCAATATGTAATGTTATATAATTTGAAATATTTACACACAGATGTGCATATGTGTATATATGTATAATTATTTTTATGTAAGTATTAAGTGTATATATATGGACGCCATGAGAATAAAAACAACGGAACATTGCAGATAATCAGCTGTAAGGACACAGAGAGACTGAAAGAGTATTACTTAAAACACCAAGTTCTCTAAAACCATATAATTACTACATGATAGTAAGAGTGCCCATACTTTCTATTATGCCACTACATATAAGTATGTGCTTATAAATTATATATATATATAAATATACATATATATATATACATACATACGTACATATATGCATTTTGTGTTTATGTGTGGGAGAATACTATGTATTTTGGGATCAGATCAATGATTCCAACCAAAGAAGCAAATGGATTGATTATTTTTTTTTTATATTTAGAGGGAGAGCTCTACTGCCCCCATGATCTGATCTTGTTCTTCTTCAAAAACTTGCATGAAAACATGAATGGTATACTTATGTGTTCCTTAGCTGACATGAAGCTGAGGATGATAAAGACAATGAGAGATAAAATGCAAAATAATAATAATCTTGACAGACTAGAGCAATGGCTTGAATAAAATAAATAAACATTTATTAAGGACATACTACATGTCAGGCACTGTGCTAGGATTTGTGTGTGTGATCTTTGTAACAACCATGAAAATTAGTTCCTATTATTATCACTATTTTAC
The DNA here is from genome assembly GCF_028583685.1 of Petaurus breviceps papuanus. Taxonomy (NCBI): domain Eukaryota; kingdom Metazoa; phylum Chordata; class Mammalia; order Diprotodontia; family Petauridae; genus Petaurus; species Petaurus breviceps. Next base: position 43,373,726 of record NW_027185809.1, read on the forward strand.
AATTGAGGAAATTGAGGCAGGCAGAGGTTAATGATTTTTCCAGTCACACAACAAGTAATTGACAAACCCTGCAGTTTGCCAGGATCTTCAGAATTTTGAACAATATTCCAAATTCAGTCAGAATAGGGAAAAATACAATAGAACTATGACCACTCTCATTTTGGATGTTGGCCCTCTATTAAGGAAGTCTAGGATCATGTTAACTTCTTTGGTAGTTAAATCATCTTGCTATTGACTCATATTGAATTTGTAGTCTACTGGAAGCCTCTGATATATTTCACACAGAATTTTGCACAAACTTTTTACCAATATTTTCACATTGGACCTCATAAATTATAGCTATCCTGGGTGCTTTCTTGAAGTGGAGGTGACAGGAGGGATTCAGCAATAGAAAGAGGGATAACAGGATTGGAAGGATCTTCCCAGGTGAGAAGGGGCATTAAAGTTGTGGGAAAACTCTGGAGAGTCAGGAGCAGAGGAGAAAGAGAACTGAATTGGTTGAAAAGGTGTAGGGAGTTGATAGACATACATTACTAATAGGCAACATGCTTGCAATGGCTGTTGTACAAGTTGTTAGTTCTAATGACCATAGTATTTTTGATATTGATGTCACTGAATTTTGTAAGGTATGATTGTAACCATGGTTCCTGAACATAGTTCAGAGAGTCAGGAACTGAGTCTGGACAGTAGTGAAAATGACTGCCAAGCATACTTCTCAAATGGAAATTCTTTTTTTTTTTTTTAAAGCAATTGGGTTTAAGTAACTTGCTCAAGGTTACACGGCCAGTTATTCTGTGTGGGTGCCAAGTATCTGAGGCCAGAACCTATCCCGGGTCTCCCGACCCCAGGCTGGTGCTCTTACTGCACCACCTGGCCACCCCACAAATGGAAATTCTTGAAAGGATTTCACCAATTAGAGGAGGAGGTAGGTAAGAATGTAGAGTTTTCTCCAACATGAGAAATTCTCTAGGACAAAGGTAGAAAACTTTTTTTTTTTTAGGGAGGCAAGAGCAGAACCAAGTTATGAATGGTAAACAGAACATTCACAAGCACACATTTGACAAAAACGAACAAAACAGGATTAATTAATTTATTCCTATTCATCTTCTAGGAGGCTGAATTTTTTTTTAACATGGATTAGTTTGTGACACTGTTCTTAACTATTATAAATTTTACCTTTCCTTGGTGCTATCTGGTATACATATGGCAAAATAATGAGACATGCCAATTCTCTTGATGGCAATCCTTTGCCAAACATAAGAATAGTTTTCTGGGCACTCCTCCCTTTACCACCTTTGAATCAAGCCACCAAGAACTTCCTCACCCTGCAAGATCCCATAAACCTTGGTACTCACACCTCATCAATAGCCTCACAAAGGAAGGCTGAGAGGGGATCTCCTATTAAAACCTCCATTTAAAGAAGGTATTCAGGTCAGTTATCTCTTTAAAGAATTTCCCACATTTCACAGCTCAGTCCTTGAGCTAGTTAGTCTCCCTCCACACCCTGTTTTTTTGTCCTTTTCAGTTCCTTTTCTGTGCTGCCTTCTTCCACTAGATTTTAAAATCCTGGAGAGCAAGGAGGGCTATTCTTCTTTTTTTCTTATTTGTATCCCCATTAGTGATTACAGGGCCTAGGACATGGTTGGTGCTTAGTAAATATTTATTAATTGACTTAATCCCGGTTCTGACTTAAAGGACCTGGGAGCTCCAAACCTTTAGACTCATAAATAAGAATTCACTCTTTAGACACTGATATGTCCACATCTTGATAGAAACTCATTTATCAAGAATAAGAAATGAATAAATTAAAAAAAAAGAAAAAGGCAATCAGGGTCCCATGCCTAAACTTATCTATTTGAATCTGCATTTGCTTCCACATTGTTGAATTCAACATGATGCTGTAGTGGAGAAAGACTAAATGAGACAGGGAAGGAACTAAGAGAGGGTAAGACCTCCCTCCCAGTTCTATTTCTATGTAGAACCAGGATTAACTGATAGTGTTCCCCCCTCCCTTTTTGCTATTATTTACCCCTTTCTTGTTTAATGCAACACCATTTTTAGAGAAAAGCTTTTCAAAAGAAGTCAGCTGCATTTGCATATACAAAGGAATGAGGAAAGAGGCTTTGTTCTTCTCCCAGGAGAGTAGGAAACTAACCACTTTGGCAATAGAAAGAAAATGGTGGCAGATAGGAACCTGAACAAATTAAGAATCTACGTTTTCCAATACTAAAATGATTGTTATGTATGGAGTGCTGTAGGCCTGTTACACACTCTGAGGCCACATACTAATACAGTTTTACTTTCAGCATCATGGATGTTAGGAGCATGGCACCCCTGTGAACTGCAAAAAACACATAAAATATTTAGAGGAATTAGATGATAATTCCTGACCCATGGTTGATTTGGAGACTAGCTAAGGCAACCAAATAATTAGTTCCCTGTTACCATACCCAAATATACAGACACATGAAGCATTTCATTGGTTTACTAAATATACATGAAAATGTTTTGTCGTTTGTTCTCATCATTCTCTAGATAAAGTTGATTCTCTATGTCTGGTTCCGTATGTTATCTTGGCACTTTAGAGCTTTCATTTCACAAAGGGGAAAAGACATGAAAAAGTTCAGCCTATTACTATTATTCAAATAGCAATTCAGTGGCAGGCCTGAAGAATGAGTAAATCTGATGTTTTCCAGTCCATTTAGTTCAGATACCTCTCTATATCTATTGAAAAGAGCTATTTTTAATAGTTTTTAGACATGTTCCAGCTAATTGTGTGTAAAAAGGAGAGAATGAATATTTTCCTTTCTCCTTATCTCATGCAGTTTTAGATTCAGGACAAATACTAGAGATTATTTCATCCAATCCCCCTATTTTACAAATAAGAAAACCAAGGCAAAGAGAACTAAAGTGATTGGTTCTAAGGCATAAAACTAGCTATTGGCTGTATGTGTGGCTTTTTCTTTGCTCTTGAAGAGGACCATGACATCAGGAACATGATGACATGACTTGCAGTTGACTTTGATTCGAATGAGGGAGGGCTGTGCAAATTCACCAGCTTCACTTTCTCCTCCAGAGCCATCTGTGTCTAGTGAACAGATATTCATCAGGATGACTGGAGATGGCCCAGGATGCAATGGGAGACCTTGGCCCTTTTAAGCTATTAGTAGAACCAAATCTAAGACCTCTGAGTCATGGAACAATGGAAAGAGTGATATGTTGTTGTTTCTAATTCAGCAAATGTTTATTGAATTGAACAAATTAACAATTTTGAATTGGTTGAATGATAAATACAGTACAATCTAGTGACTAGATTGATTTTGTACTTGTAGTTATAAGCAATTGAAATGGAAAATGATATAAAGCTTTCCAGGACAGTTTCAAAATCTAATATGTTTGAAAAAGGAGAAAATAACATTGATATGTATGTTAAGGCTTTGGCATACATATTTTAATTTAATTATACAAATTAAGTTAATAATATGGAACTGGGAACCTAGTCTATTTATGTATTATGCTGGAGATACTGAGAAAGAAATGCCATTTTTCTTGACCTCAAGAGTTTACAATCCAATAGTGTGCATATGAAATGTACTGAACTGCAGGTGCAACAAAGGTTGGAGCTGGGAGGGGGTCAGAGATACATTAAGAGAGAGTTACAAAAATGTGCTGAGAAATTTAAGGAAGGAGAGATTAATTTTAATTGGGGGATGGTGCTTTGAAGGATTTGGCCCCTTAATTGGAGCCTAAAGGAAAAGGAATAAAAAATAAGGTGGAGATGGATCCATTTCATTCTACGTATTTCAGATTGCATGCACAAAGGCATGAAAGTGGAAGGAGATAGGAAAAGAAGAACAGTAGTGGTTGTCTAATGTTTCTGGAGCACAGTCTGGAAAGGAATAAAATAACTTCAGTAAACATTGATTATGTCCAGGGTTCTATGCTAGGGGCAGTGGGACCCACAAAGTTTAAATAAAACATAATTCTTCTTTTTTAGCCTAACAGACTAAAACACAAATATAGATAACTATACACATTATTGCATGATGCTATGAAACAAAATGCTATGTGATGTCTTGGGGGAAGGTGGGTACCAATAAAAGAATACTTCAGTTCTCTTTCTGGAAGTGGATAGATATTTTATTCAGGAATCCTTCTTAATTCTCTTATACCATTATTTCTTATGCCATTGTATTTATTGATCAGAATAGCTAAGTCTTTCACAGTCAATTGATTAAAATATTGCTATTACTGTTCACAATGATCTCCTGGTTCTACTCATTTCACTTTACATTAGTTCATACAGGACTTCTCATGCTTTTCTGAAACTATGTCTTTCATCATTTCTTATGGCAAAATAGTGTCCCATCATGAGCCTATACCATTACTTGTTCAGTCATTCCCAATCGATGTCTCTTCCATTTTCAATTCTTTGTCAACACAAAAAGAGATGCAGCTTACAGCTTCAAAAGCAGTTCATGAGTGTACCTTTTATTCTCTCATCCTTTCTAGAATTTTCATTTTTGATAGGTGTGATGTAATACCTCACAACTCTTTTAATCAGGCTTTTAATTAGTGATTAATTATTTAGTGATTAAGAGCAATGTGTGTGTATATACATGTATAAATGTATAAAGAGAGAGAGAGAGAAAGAGAGAGAGAGAGAGAGTTTCTATCCATTGGGGAATGGCTTTTCTTTTTATAAATTTGATTCAATTCTGACATATTTGAAAAATGGAGCCTTTTTCAGAGAATTTTACTGAACAAATTTTTGATATTACTCCATTGTTAGTGCTGTCTTTTAGCAAAATTAAAAAAAATTAGCAAAAATTTTAGCAAAATGAGTTCATTATAGTCAATTCACAGTTATGATTATTAGCTGTGTATTTCCTGCTATCCTGTTTTCTTCTATTTGACCTTCTCTATCTCTTTTATTCTGTCCCTCCTCTAAGAACTATTTTGCTTCTGATATTTGTTTTTTTTTCTTTCATTTTGAGTTCCAGTTCTCTCCCTTTCTTTTCCATTCCCTGTCCCCCACATTAAGAAAGCAAGCAATTTGATATAGGTTATATATGTATAGTTATACAAAACTTATTTCCATGTTAGTCATATTGTGAAAGAAAACACAGACAAAAAAACTCACAAGAAAAACAAAGTAAAGAAAAATGGTGCTTTATTCTGCCCTCAGATTCCATCAGTTCCTTTTTGGGGATGGATAACATTTTTATGTCTTTCAGAATTGTCTCGGATCATTGTCTTGATCAGTGTCACTGAATCTTTTGGAGATCATCATTCTCATAATATTGCTGTTACTGGGTTCAATGTTTTCCTGTTTCTGCTATTTCATTTTGTATCAGTTCATTTAAGTCTCTCCAGATTTTTCTACTGTGACATATAAAGTTTGAGAATCAGTTTATGATTAATTAATTTTTATTAATTATGTTAAGAAGTAAAAAAAAAAATCAGTGGCTCCCTCTAATGTGAAAAACCCCTTGTGGAATCCACTCAAGATTTATATGCCCTTGGAAGAGTGAGTGTTCCAGATGGTGGAAATCAATTCTGATTGTTTATGAGTTAATAAGAAGAATTTTAATGAGAGGTAGGTTTATTCTAATGAGGGGTTGGAGGACATGGCAATTATCACTCAGTCTTGGACAAAGAGACTTATCTCTCAGCTCTTATCCAGATTACCCCCCATCTATGCCAATCTAGACCACCTGCTGGAACCTGGCTGACTAAAATGCAATGATTATGATATCACCTTAGTTTAAATTCTTTGTAAGGTTTTCTAGTTGGGTGGGGTCTCCTACCCAGGATCAAAAAGCATTCACCCCTTGGATTTGGGCAGTATAATCCATCAATCATGTCCTTCAGAGATTGAACAACCTGCACTTTTCTGAAAAATAAAAATCTGGTCCTAAATCAATAATTGTTTGTTACTTATAAAAGAGAAACATTCGTTTATTTCACCATATTGCTTATCATTTCTTATATCGCAATGGTATAACATCACAATCATATACAACAATTTTTCAGCCATTCCTCAATTGATGTACAACCCCTCAATTTCCATTTTTTTCCACCACTAAAAGATCTTCTTAAACATTTTTGTATATATAGGTCCTTTTCATATATACTTATATATGTATTTGTGTGTGTATGCGTGTGTGTGTGTGTGTGTGTATTTGAGATACAGATCAAGTAGTGTAATTCTTGGTCAAAGGTTACGTATTGTTTTATAGTCCTTTGGGCATAGTTCCAAATTGCTCTACAGAATGGTTGAATCAGTATACCACTTCAACAACAGTGTATTAGTGTCTCAAATTTCCCACATACTCCTCCCCCAGCATTTGTCATTTTCCTTTTCTGTCTAATATGTCAATCTAATAGCTTTGGGTTGGTAGCTCAGATCCATTTTAATTTATATTTCTTCAATCAATAGTGATTTAGAGCACTTTTTTCATGAGTATAGATAGCTTTGATTACTCCATCTGAAAAATGCTTGTTCATATCTTTTGACCATTTATCAATTGAAGAATGGCCCTTATTTCTATAAATTTGAGCCAAATCGGGAGGCCAGATAGCTCAGCGAGTAAGATCACCAGCCTCAGTGTCAGAATGACCTGGGGATTGAATCCGGCCTCAGATACTTAGCACCACACCCAGAAATAATTGGCCGTGTAACCTTGAGCAAGTTACTTAACCCCAACTGCTTTAAAAAAAAAAATGAACCAATTATTTATATATTTGAGAAATGAGGCCTTTACCTGAGAAACTTGCTGTATTTTTTCCATTTATGGTTACTATATATTCCTTCCTTCCTATTTTTCCATTTATCCTATTCTCTCTCCTTTAACTCTGTCCATTCTCAAGTGTTTTGCTTACAACTTTTAGGTCCCTCAATCCACCCTCCCTTCTCTCAATCCCTCCCTCCTTCTTTATTCCCTTTCTCTTTTATTTTGCTCATAGGCTAAAATAGATTTCTATACCCAACTGAGTGCATATGTTATTTCCTCTTTGAGCCAATACCAAAGAGAATAAGCTTCAAGCATTCCCTGCCACCTCTCTTATCCCGCCCCCCCACTGTAAAACCTCTTTTGTGCTTCTTTTATGTCAGATAATTTCCTCCATAGCTTTCCCCTTCTCTCAGTGCATTCCTCTTTCCCAACCCTTAATTTATTTTTTTTAGATAATTATCACATCATATTCAACTCATACCTATCTCCTCTATGTATATTTCTAACTGCCCTAATAATGACAAAGTTTTTAGGAGTGGCAAGTATTTTCTTTTGTAGGAATGAATATAGTTTTAATTTATTGAATCCTTTATGACGTTTCTTTGCTGTTTAACTTTTTATTCATCTCTTGAGTCATATTTGAAAGTCAAATTTTCTATTCACCTCTGATCTTTTCATCAAGATTGATTGAAAAACCCTTATTTCATTGAATGTCCAATTTCCCCCCTGAAGGATTTAGTTTTGCTATGTGGGTGATTCTTGGTTGTAATCCTGGCTGTTTTGCCCTGCCACACCTCCCCCCCCCCCCTGCACCCAGGGTATCATATTCCAAGCCATTCAACCATTTCATGTAGAAGCTGTTAAGTCCTGAGTAATCCTGACTGTGGTGTCACAGTATTTGAATTGTTTCTTTTTGGCTGCTTGTAATATTTTCTCCTTGACCTGGGGGTACTGGAATTTGGCTCTAATGTTCCTGGGAGCTCTCATTTGGGGATCTCTTTCAAGAGGTTATTGGTGGGTTCTTTCCATTTCTATTTTACCCTCTGATACTAGAATATCAGAGTAGTTTTCCTTGATAATTTCTTAAAAAGATGATGTCTAGGTTTTTTTTTCTTTAATCAGGGCTTTCAGGTAGTGGAATAATTCTAAAATTTCCTCTCCTTGATCTGTTTTCAATTAGATATTTCACATTACTTTTTCTTCTTTTTCTTCTTTTGTTTTTATTTTATTAGTTCTTTTGTCTGATAATGAAATTAGCTTCCACTTGCTCAATTATAATTTTTAAGGAATTATTTTCTTTATTAGACTTATATCTCCTTTTCCATTTGAACAATTCTACTTTTTAATGAAGGTTTTTTTTCTTCAGTGAAGCTTTGTGACTCTTTTTTCCATTTCTGTTTTTTTAAGGAGTGCTTTTTATCAGTTTACTTTTATAGATATATTTTCTTAATTTGTCCAATTTTGCTTTTCAAAGCATTCTTCTCTTCATTGGATTTTTGTGCTTCTTTTACCATTTGTCCTACTCTGTTTTTTAAAGTGTTAATTTCTTCAGTATTTTTTGTTACACTTACCAAGCTGTTGACTTTTTTTTCCTGATTTTCTTGCATCATTATCATTTCTCTTTCCCTATTTTCTTCTACTTATCTTACTAGATTTTAAAAATCTATTTTGAGTTGTTCCATGGCCTGAGACCAATTCATATTTTTCTTTGTCTTTCAATATAGCTGTTTTGACTAGGTTGTTTTCTTCTGAATTTGTATTTTCCTCTTCCCTGTCATCATAGTAACTTTCTATAGTCAATATCTTTTTTATTCTGTTTGCTTCCTTTTCCAGCACTTTTCTTGACTTCTAACTCCATGCTAAAGTGAAGCTCTGTTTCTAGACTAGAGAGGGCACTGTCCCCAGATTAACATTATTTGTGTAGCTGTTTTCAGAGATAATTCTGGAGACCTCGAACCTTTCTATTCTTCCAAGACGGTATGATTTAAGGAGAGATGTGTTTACTACTGGCCTGTACTCCTGTCTAAGAAACCACAACACTCTATTCCACCCTGTAAGGGTGAACAGGGTCCCCATTCCCCTGAAGCTTCAAGCTTGTCACTGCTAGTGCTTTGCCTCACCCTGGGACCAAGACAGAGATCTGTGACCTAGTCCAAGTATGAACTCTGAATCAGAGTCGTGCTCCTGCTACTTGCAAAGGAAACCCTGCAATCTCCTTCTGATTAGTTGTCTGATCCTCTTACCATTTGTGGGATAAGAGGTCTGGAAACCACCACTGTTGCCACTGATTCAGTTGCCTCCATGGCCTACTGCTAGTTTGCTAGGAACCTGTGCTGGACTTTGTTCTACTTTCATCCTGGTATGACAGATATTTCCTCCTGACTTTTTAAGTTTTTCTTTCTAAGCTAAATTTCTAAGTTTTCTCATGCTGGAAAATGGTTTTAGTCTATCCTTTTATGGGTTCTATAACTCCAGAATTTTTTTTGAGCATTATATAAAGTTGTTTAAAGAGGTTTTAGGGATAGCTCAGGTGAATCCCTGGCTTTTCTCTATCTTCTTGGATGCTTCTCCCCCCAAAAGAGTACTTTTTAAGGAATTATTTTCTTCAGTGAATTTTTGTGCCTCTTTTACCATTAGATTAATTCTGTCTTTAAGGATATTTTATAGTATTTTTATGGTTCTTTAATCAAGATTTTGCTTCTCTTTTCATAATTTTCTTGTATCACTCTCATTTCCTTTCCCATTTTCCCCCCTCAGTAGTTCTAATCTCTTTCTTCAAGCCTAGCAGGATTTTTTGTTGAGTTTGTGTCCAATAATATTTTCCTTTGAGCTTTACTTTGTAGCTGTTTTAAGATTTTTTGTCCTCTTATGAATTTATGTTTTGGTTTTCCATGGCATCATAACAGCTTTTTAACTTCAAGTTATATTTTTGTTTGCTTATTTTTTCCAACCTATTTCTTGACTTTGACCTGTATGTTAAAATTGGTCTCTAATCACTAGGGCATTGGGAGGCACAGTCCCAAGCTTCTGGATTTTTCATGTTGCTATTTTCTAAGCTAGTTCTTGGTTTCTGTAGGCATTTGGACTCTTCCAAATACAGGAAGAGTTGTGTTCCCGGATATCTTTGTCCATACTCTGATCTTTACCCAGAAAGGACCCTGCTCCCCTGCGGTCACAAGCACTAGTGATCTTCCAACCCCTGGAACTGTGAGCAACTCACCTTTCCCCCTAGAGTCACAAGTACTAGTGATCTTCTCTGCTTTAGAATTATATCCATGGCCCCTGCTTCTTTGTGACTGATCAGAAGTATGCCTCTCCACCCTGCAACTATGACCCAGAACTGTGTATGTGCAATATAACAGCCAAAGTACACCAAACTCTGTACCAGGTGCCAGCAAAAGGTCACCTACAATTTTTCCTGACCAGTTGTTCAAGCCCCTTACCATCTCTGGGCTCAGAACTCCCAAACCTGCAGCTATTGTGGCTGCCAAGTCCCATAGCTGGTGTTGCCACAGTGAGTGTTCATGACTCTTTCCCATTCTGGTGTTAAAGATCTTGTCTGTCTACCTCCTAAGCTATCTTAGGCTGGGGAAAATGTATTACCCTGATCTTCTTTGGCTCTGCTATTCCAGAATTTGATTTCAGGTATTCTTTTAAAATTCTTTGAACTGAAATGCTTTACTTCATTGTAATGGTCATGGTCATTTGAAGATCTTTCCTGCCCCTGATAGGCTTAAGTGAATTTGAGGACCTTCCCTGATTTGAAAATATACTCTGCCCCCTTATAGACTGAATTTGCTCACATGGAGCCAGTAGTGGGAGGCTTGTTTTTCAGGAATGCCCATACCTTGTTACTTTGTGATTGGGTTGTGATGTTCTCTGACCCTAGAGAAGGCTATATATACACTGATCTGAGGTTTTGCTTTGGGACTCACTTATGGGAAGAGTTGTGTGATTTGACCAGATGAGACCCTGGCAATCATTGAGCCCTCCAACTTTGAAAACCCAGATGTTGGTGCTTCTCTCTCTGGTAACTAATTATGCATGTATGTAATGATCAGACAGCTAGAAGCCCTGTCTGTTGGTCTGTTTGTCTGTATTTTTGTCTGCTAATAATTTCTGTGTATATTTTGTCTGAAGTTCAGGGTGCTGACTTTTTCCTCTGAACTAGGTCAATGATATATGTTTGATTAAAGTAAGATTGTTAACCCCTTTTGAGATGATTTCCTTTAGAAAAGCAGATCAAAGAATCTGTGCTAGCAGTCATCCTGGGCATGCTAGAGTGCTTGCTGCTACATTCATCTACCTTAATATTTCCCCCAACAGTGGTGTTTTTATTGAAGTGGTTTGGACTATATTTTTGGTTCTATAATTTACTACTTGTGTGACTTAGGACAAGTTACTTAAATTCTTAGAGTCTAATTTTTCCTCATTTGTAAGAAGAGAGATTGGTGCTAGTTAAGCTCTGAGATACCTTCTAACTACAAATCTATGATCTAATGATTCCCACTTCAGTATTTTTTTTTCCTGTCCACCTCATTGCCTTTTCTCTATAGACTTCTAATTGCTTACATTAAGGCAAAGTAGGGATGTATCACTTGATAGACTGTTTAACAAGCAACACAACTCTTGGCTTCCCTTTTGGTCAGCCCACACAGAATGTGGTTGGCACTTACCCTACCAAATTTTGCTAAATTGAGTGAGTTTCACTATCCATTCCCTGTCCAGCTGTCTGCAATAAAACAATGATCCCATCTAACTCCTTCAGGGATTTCAGAACCATGAAAATTTCACCTGAGAGTTTGCTTTTTCCATATCTGTTGGCAAAGACTTGTGTTCTTCTGGGTTTGATTTGTGCCTATCGAATGATTCAGACCTCCTTCTAACTCCATCAGTAAAATAATTCTTTTCCTGGATGTGTCAAAGATGACATCTCTGTTAATTAATGAAAGCACAGACCAATGACAAACATTTACTTTCAGAGCAATAATTCCCACAAGACAAAGGTCAAGCTCTTGACTCTTTTCATTACTCATTTGACTTCTGCAGCTTGTCAAAGAATCATGAATTAGTCTTTGTACCTACTACCTATCATCTACCTGTTTTTCTATCTACTCTACTCATCTATCATCCATCGATCTAGACAGCTGACACATCAGATAAAGTGCTGGACCAGGAATTAAGAACACCTGATTTCAAATCTGACCTTGGGCACTTACTAGATGTGTGACTCTGGGCAAGTCACTTAACCTCAATTTGCTTTTGTTTCCTCATCTGTCAAATGGGAATAATATTAGAGCTACTTCTCAAAGTTGTGAAGATCAAATGAGATAATATTTGTAAAGCAGTTAGCATAGTGTCTAGCACATAGGAAGAGGCATATAAATGTTAACTATTATTAGATATCTGTCACCTATCTCTATCATTTATTTATTAATCATTCATTTTTGTCCATTCATTCATTCATTTGATCATTGATTCATTTTTGTGCTTATTTAATCTAATAATGATTCTTTTTGTACCAATACAGTTGTTCTCTGTTGTCTCATCAAAGAACTATAATTTGGGGCATAGTGACATAAATTTAGAGAATGCTGATAGTTTCTTTTATGTTGCTCTTTCAACATAGTAATTATTGAGTTTAACACCAAATTAGCCAAAAAAATTGTGAAAATAATAGGCTAGTTGTGGCTAAGCATGGGACCTACAAAACAGTTGAGAAAATATATTTCCCTTCATCCTTTGAAAATGTAGGGGACTACAGGTTTGGAATGTTACTTATACTGTTAGACATCAGTGATGTCTTTATTGGTTTGCTGAAATGTTTTTGTTTATTAAAAAATATCTTTTTGACAAGCGATCTTTTTTCTGGGTAGAGAAGGAAAGGATAGATATAGAAATTAAGTTGATTTAAAAAAAATAGATATTGAAAAGTACACTTTATAAAAAAGAAGCTGGCCAACTTCTTTCCCTTCAGCTTCCCTCTCCAGTACAACACCCTCCCACCCTGCCCCCAGATGATCCTCTAGCTATGACAGTATTCCCCGGGCTCACTCTTAGTGGAGCCAGTGCATTGTGTCTCTGACTCCTGCTGAATTTAAGATCTAATTTTGTCTTTAAAAGTCTGTTTCAGGGAATGGTTCATGCTGATTAGCCCAGACATCTAAATTGTTAGTTATGACTTTACCTCATCAGTATAAGGATGATCTTCAAAGCTAGATAAGCAGAGTAAAAGGTCTAACAGGTCCTATCAAGCTAGAAAACTTTCAAATATGAACTTCATGAGGGACATTCATCAGAAGATCATCCTGTCTAATTTCAGAGTCACAAAGATAAGACATACTGACACAGGGTTGTAACTTCAGCTACAAATGAGGCTGAAGTTGGTGATTGGCTTGAGCTTGGGAGTTCTGAGCTAAGCTAATTGGATGTCTGCAATGTCTGGTTTCACATTGCAAAAGGAAGGAACAACTGGCCTAAATTCTGGTACAGAGGAAGAGGAGGACAGAGGAAAGTCAATGATAACTTGTTTTATCTACATCAATGCATGCAGATATTTTTCTAATATAAAAATATGTTGTATCTCTCCCACCTTTCTGGTGGGGGGGAAAGAAAAAGAAAAATACAACCCTTGTAATACATATGCATAGCCTTAAAGCCAAACTGAACACCCGTTAAGCATTCCAACTTCAATTTATACTAAGTTTAGACTCCATTTCCCTTTCACTAAACAAGAATACATCAAAAAAAATCTGTCCACAAATTGTTGGAATGTTTATATGAGGGTGAAACAAGGGGATTTCAAGGAGCAATTCAAATTAAAGTACTGAGGAAACATCTAAATTTCTATTTTCTTGACATGGTGGATATTTAAAAAAAATAGATATTTAACATAGGTAATTAAATTACTTTTCTATTGACCTAAGACTCCAAAGAATGACTGATTTCATCCCAACACTGACATCTTTCTGCTTCAACCTCTTATTCCCACTTATTAACTCTCCTGTGTTGCTTCAGGTTCAAAAGCTCCTGGGTCTCTGGCTTATAAAGCATTTGCAAATTTGAAATTAAGGAAACTGAGTGTCAGAAAGATACAAGTGGTGATTTATTTCTTTTTTTAATCATTGTGAGCATTTTTCTTCTCTGTCATAAATGCAGTGGACTGCCACATGAAACACAAGGAGTGTTATTGCTGTAGCAACAAAGGGAATAGAACAACTTAATGCATTTTATCATTTTATAGGCAGGAAACTAAAGCAAATAAATACCATACACCATAAAAAGAACCATAATTTTTTTAAAAAAGCAAAATAGAGAGGCGTTAATAAAACTGAAAGTTCTCCTATTTTTTTTCCCTTGTGTCCCCTGCTTAGAAAGAATAAGTAAGGAGGCAATGAAACCAAGGGGGATGACATTCCAAGATCAAAAAATCATATGTAAATATCTTGACGAGTTTTTAGAGCAGCCTTCTAATGTCAGGAAACAAATTTGCTAATAAGGGGAGTAAGAGATAGTCTGAAGGGCTTAGAGGATATTGTCAACCTGTCAAAGGATAGGCCATCTCAGGAAATAAAGAAGCATGTCTTTATTGCTGAAGTTCTATAGCTATGGCTGGGTCACTGCATTTCAGTTTGTGGAATCTGACAGTATGTTTTAGAAGCCTTCCTTATGGTTGCACTGTGTGATTTCTACCATTAGGGATGCTAGGAAGTTCCAGTTAGGAATTACCATCCTGGCTTCAGATTAGTGAGTGAAAAAAGGATGTCTGTGGACTTGACCTACTGGGGTTGCCTCTTTTCTGGAGTGAATTTCCCATTGAAATAATATTATGACACATATGAAGTGCACTGGCTTCCATATGGAATGCAGTAAAGACCATCAAACTCATTTGATTTAGGATGAAATACCCAGATTCCTATTGCGATTTCAAAAGAACAAGGTCAAGACTTTTGGTTTGAAGTTATCCAGCCTTTCCATTTCTTCTGCTGAAGATTTTTGACTTGGAGATGCCTTTAATGTTAAGGCACCTATGGGATTCCACTCATAAAAGAAAGAGACACAGATGTTTCTTTTAATGTGTAGAATACAGCTTTGACCTGAAATCTCAACATATTCTGCATATGTTTAAAACATGATGTGAATAGGCTTTTTCTTTGGCTTTGTGCTCTTTTTAAACATTCCAGAGCATGCCACTCAATGTTTTGTATTAATGATTTTCAGAGGAGACTGCATGATTAAATAGCAAAATGGATTCATGTGTGTTGCTGACGACGTGAGACCCTCCAGGGGATTAAAGGAAAAGTGCACAATTGAAATGAGCCAAGGGGGAGAAATATGGGCCCCTGAGGGAAAACATGGCATGTGCTTCATGAAACCAAACCAAAGTGAACTAAGTTCTCATGCTGAGTAGGAGTTTCTTTCATCCCTTTGTTAATGGAGAATAGCTGAGCCCTTCCTTCATCAACTATATCACTGTTCATCAATTGAATGCATCTTGTGCAGTGTAATGGAAAAAGTCCTGAGTTTGGAAGTCAGGAGGACTATATTCAGACCTCAAATCCTCCATTTAGAATGAAGGAAACTTAGAGCTTAATGAAAATTATCAAGGGCAACCCTCTTTGCTTTATAAATAAGCAACCTATGGTTAAGAGAAGTCCAGTTACTTTTGCTCAGTGTGTCACATGGCTTTTAAATGTAATTTTTAAACTGAAAAATTAGTCCAAACTTTCTAATTTTCAATCCAATCATCACTCCACTATGAAACATTATACTTGTTATTAGTGAGATTTAGGGCAAATCATTTAGCTTGCCGGCCTCAACATCCACATCTACAAAATGAAGGGTTATATTATTTCTAAAATCTCTTTTAGCTTTGTTAGTAAGAGAGGATTAATGATCAGTGTCATGGAATAATATACACAGAGTAGGCCCAGAGGAGAAGATGATCTGAATTCAAGGCCTATCACAGATACTGACTATAGGAATGAATTGAATGTGTATATTAAAATGCTATCTTGTTATGGTCCCCTTTCTCCCTCCACCCCCATCCTACCATTCAGTATTGTTATTATGTATATAAGTAACCAGTGTAAGGTAACAGTAAATAGGAAATGGGAATTAAGAGTATAATTGGGAACATAGAGAACATGGCCAAAAACTGCCTCTTAAATTAGTTAAGGCCACATCCAGAGCTATTTTTGTTGTTCAGTCATTTCAGTCATGTTTAACTCTCTTGGTGACCTCATTTTGGGTTTTCTTGGAAAAAAAATACTGAAACTGTCTGTTATTTTCCTCTACATCTTTTTTATTATTATTATTATTATTTTAGTATGTGAGGAAACAGAGGCAAACAGGATTGAGTGACTTGCCTGTGATAGTAATGGAAAATAAAGATTCCCCTGTATTGGCTTCGTTTTCAATTTGATTGTGTTAAAACCCAGAGCTTGTTAATCCCACCTGTGGGATGGACTTGTTGATGTGAAAAGAAAGTCTTGAACTGGGAGGAGGTGGTGACTTAGATTTGGAGACACAAGAGAGAGGCAGAAGAACTTTTTGGAAGGAGCACCCTCATGGAGGCAGAGAGAGAGACTAAGAGAATTGCTGGTGGCCACTTTGAATTGCCCTGGACTTTTGAGACCTGCCCCCTGAGCTGCCAAGGACTGAAGAGACATGGCTGTTATGCTGGTACTTTGTCTGTCTGTTTTGATGTTCTTTTGCCAGATTTGTCCACTGATGAAAGACAGTCCTGTTGAAGAGGTCCTGGAACCTGGCTGTTGGCTAAGAGCTCCTGAGACTGTCCTGCAGACAGAGAGTGAATACTGTCCACTGGTGAAGGACAGTGCTGTTGTTGCAGGGGTCTGGAGACTGTCCTGCAGACAGAGTGAATTCTGTCCACTGGTGAAGGACAGTGCTGTTGTTGCAGGGGTCTGGGAACCTTTCTGTTGGTTCAGAAGCCCTGAAGAAGGATTTTCTTGTTGTATGTTTACAGAAATCCTGGGAGAGGGTTTTGCTAATGTTTTCAGGGGTTCTAGGACTGTTCTACAGACAGAGGATGAATTAATAAAGGGACTGGCAATGTATCTTGTGGCCTTGCTAAGCCTTGTCTCCCCAGGAACTAAGATTGCTGAGAACTTGCCTCTGTCAAGATGAAGAAAAGACCTCCATTTGGGTATTAAGTGCTGTGCTTAAACTTGATGTAACTCTGGGCTAGCTTCAATTGTGATCCAGGGGTGGGGAACTTTTGACCTTTTTGTGTTCTATGGTTTAACAAATGAATGTACTTTACTTATGTTTGGAAACTAATCTCCATTTGAGAAGAGGGGTTTTGTGGTGGACTAAATTAAGGTACAGCCTAGGGGTGGAGTAGTATTTAGAACAGGGACTTTGTAATTGATTGAATGATTGGAAGGTCCTGGGGTGGGGTAGTACTTGGAGATTATTTAATCACACTTAGTAAATACTGTATTTTGAATGATGTCATGTTTTGATCTTCTCTGTTCTTGGTTTGTCACTGAATAAAATGGAGAGCACCTATGCTGGTATTTTGAACCTTGGGAAGTTGCCTTTCCTTGGCATTCCATTACATTGTCCTAGGTCACACAGCTGGTAAGCATCTTAGGAACTCAGGAAGGTGAGTCTTCCTAACTCCAGGTTTAGAATTCTATCCACTACCCCATCCAGTTGCCCCTCATCCAGACACTCCTTACTAAATTATGAGAAGCTAGTGAGGCAACAATAATAGGCCCTAGGTCTGTGAATTGTAGATAAGCTCCAGGCATGCAGTAAAATTAGAGAAATGTTATGCTAATCAGGGAAACATAAGCTACTATTGATTGAGATAATATTGATATGCTAATGAGTTAACCCTAAAGTTGTATGGATAAGAGTTAGGTCATGCCCCTTCACTAAACGTCTATAAGAATGGGATCCAAAACCCTATCCCTTGAGCACTCTGAATTCCATGTGGAATCACATAAGTGACTCTATGTGCCCACTTCTCTTCCCCATTTCTTTCTCTTGCCATTTGCCTCCCTCACCCACCCTATTCCCTGGCCAACCATTTGTTGTCTGCCTCTGTATTCCCTATTCCTTATTAAGGCATGATTGATGGATTACTCACTTTTTGTTGCTAGCATGAACTTTTCTGGTAAGTATCCAAAGAACCCAGTTTATATTCTCTGATCCAAATGGGAACTTTTTTGTGGTCCTTTTCCTTAAAGCATAAACCTGACACTTGGACTGGGACTTAGTTTGAACTCAGCCACACCGAACATGGGTGAGCTTGACACTGTGAACCCACTGGTAGAAAGCAAGGATGGAAAAAAAAGAACCCTATTTATTACCTGCCCCTATAAGGACCTCCCTTCATTGTTGACTTTTAGCAGAAAACCCACATATCTGCTTTTTTTTTGAATGCTAAGTTAATGTTTATAATAAGAAAGTCATCAAACAAGTTTGTCTCTTTTGTTAAATCTTCCAAGGAATTTTAAATAATGTTGACATATGGATTGGTGGTATCTTTTTGAAAGAGTAATTAAGGCTGTGTTTTTCTTTACAAAGTCATTTAAAAACAATCAAGAAATAATCAGGCTAGTGTAAACTTGTAGAGTCTATATTTTTTAATCAATTGTATGAGGGTAAAGACATATCCTACTATGTAATATTACTGTAAATGGATATATGTTTCCTACTGATATTCTCATCAACAATGCCCTCAATGTGTGAATTCTAATAAAAATTCTATTTAGATGAGAAATCAATCACATAGGTTGGGGATTTGGTGATGTTCTCTTATTTATTTTTTATTGATATTCAAAATGTCTCAGATCCACCCCCCCCCATGTCTTTATTTTTTTATCTTTTGGATAACTTATGAATCAGTCCCTAAACACTCACAATTGTGTTCCATCTATCTTGGATCTTCTCTTTTTATATTTCTACTAAGCTAGGTGTTTTCCCTCTATTTTCTTCCCTTAGTGCCATTTTTACCTCCTCTAGAAGCATAGTTGGAACTATAATGATAAATACAAATGTAGTGACTCATCATTGATGGTGAAGACAGTTTATTATTAAACAAAGCAACAACAAAAATTTTGCATATCTTTTCCATTTTTTTTTCTGTTTGTTGTCTTTCCATTTTCAGGCTTAAATCATCTTGGTATAACTTTGGTGAATTGGGTCTCGTCATATTTCATTTAAAGTTTATTTTCTTTTTGTTACAGAACAATGCTACTTATGATATTCCATCTTTCTTTTCCATGTGATTTTATAAGTGAAAATATTCTAAACTTCTGTTGCCTTTGGTTTTCACCCTTCTCTACTTGACAACTTAGTCAAGTGCTTGTTGACTAAGGCACTTTTTGAAATTTTTTAGTGTCTTTGTCATGGTAGTTGATTTACTTTATTTAAAATTCTATATAATATCCTTATGGTTTGCACCTATAATACTGTCTATATCTTCCTTCCATTTATTTTTAAGATCATTAAGTTGTTTTAATTTCACACTGTATCTTTTTTTCTCATTGTTTTTCTTCTAGCTTTTTGCTAATTTTGATCTCAATTCTTAAGTGAGTCAGAGGTCAGATGGTAATGGAGCATGCTGCTGATTTAGTTTGATTGGCACATGTACTGCATAAAGGAAAGCAATTTTAAATAAGGCTAAAAAAAGTATTGAAGTAAACTAGAGCTGCACTACCAGGTTAGGACCTCAGATTTGAGACTGTAAGAAAATGGCAGACTCATAGACCATATAACAGTTAACAAAATGAAATTTATTTAGCTGTAACATGAGAGGAATGTTCAGTAAAGAAACAGTTTGATTCAGTTAAATAGAACTTTCCTGTGTCTGATCTGCCCATGCTAGTCTATTGGTCAGAAGCCTTAGGGAGTAGTTGGAACCCTCATTTCCTGGCACTTTTAAACCATGAAATAAAAATACATCAAGTATAAGCCTTTATTCTCTGAGTTAATTAAGTTTCAAGGATGTTGATTATTCCTTTTAAGGAAAAGAATTCTCCAGCCCAAATGGTGGTAGTTTCTTATAGATTTTCCTCCCATTACTGGTAGGTTTGAGACAAATGGTGGAAGGCATTGAAGTCCAGTGAGGGATATATACTGTGTTTATCAAGACATAAAAGTGTTTTTGATTTTGTTGCTGCTGTTGGTGTGCTCTTCCTCCTTCGTTTCCTCCTCCTCCTCCTCTGACATGAGTAGAGGGAAGAAACCTTTGGAAGGATAAAGTAGAGAGGAAGTAGGTTGTAGGTGAGGAGATTTTTTAGCAAGGTTTTCAATAGCCTAGAGGAGAAGTGATAAGAATATTACGAAGGTGTTGTAGCAGCAAGCTCCCTAGCATACCCAGGATGGCTGCTAGCACAGGTTCCTAGATCCTACGGGTGGGGGGGGAGAGGAGGGAGGTGGGGAAGGATGGGGCTCAATGGCTCCCCAGAGTCTCCTCTGGTCAAATAACACAACTCTTCTCAAAGTGAACCCCAAAGCAAAAACTCACATCAGAGTATATATAGCCTTCTCCTGGCTCAGAGAATGTCACAATCCTCTTGACCCATTGCCCAGTCACAAAGTAACAAGATGTGGGCATGCCTGAAAAACAAGCCTCCCACCACAGGTTCCATGTGACCACATTCAGCCTATTAGGGGGCAGAGTATATTTTCAAATCAAGGAAGGTTCTCAGAGTCACTTAAGCCTGTCAAGGGGGCCTAGGGGCAGGGAATATCTTCAGATTCCCATTCCTATAACAGGTGTCAGTAGAAGTTGGGAGTGGAAAAAATGGGACAAATACTAGAGATATCATAAGGAAAGAATCAATTGGGCTAAGTAACTGAATGGGTGGGTATAGGAGAAAAAGATAGAAAAATCAGTGGAATCAGGTTTCTATCTTGGGTAATTGTGGAGGAATAGGAAAATATAAGGAAAAGATTGGTTTTAGAGGAGGGGAAATGATGAAGAATTCAGTTTTGATATGTGAAGTTTGAAGGCTTATCAGGATATCCAGATAGGGATGCCATTTGAAATATGAATTAGAATTTTAACAGCAAGGTTAGGCTGATGAAGCAATGAAAGAACCTATGTAACCACTAACACATAATAAACAAAGCAAGGGTGGGGGGTGGTGATAATAGGAGACAAAGAAGCAGCAAAAAAGCTATCAAATAGATTAGAATAGCACCAAAAGAAAGTTGTTTTGAAGAAGTCAAGCCAAGATAAAATAATAAAGAGTGATGGACAGCAAGATTAAATTCCGCAAAGATGTCAAGGAAGATGAGGACTGACAGAGATCAGTGATTTTTGTTATGATCATTAGTAAACTTATAGGTAGGCAGGTAGGTGGTACAGTAGATAGAATACTGGGTTTGGAATTAGGAAGACACATCTTCATGTGTTCAAATCTGGCCTCAGACACTTATAGTTGTATGACCCTGGGCAAGTCACATAACCCTGTTTGCCTTAGTTCCTCATCTCTAAAAAAAAAGGGCTGGAGAAGGAAATAGCAAACCACTCCTTTATTGTTGCCAAGAAAACCCCCAAATGGGGTCACCAAATATTGAACAGGACTGAAAAGACTCAAGAACAAGAACAAAAATCTTAGAGGATTATAGCATTGATTATGGAAGCAATCGTCTTTACAGAGAAAGCCACTGAGGAATAGAGAGGTGAAGTGGCTTACACAAGACAAGTGACACTAGGCAATACAGATGTGATTTAGACCCAGGCAGCTAGCTGACATAGTGGAGAGAGTACAGGGCCTGAAGTCAAGAAGGACTTTGTTCAAACCCAGCCTCTGGCACTGACTCACTCTGTGACAAGTGACTTAACCCTATATGTCTCAGTTTCCTCACTTGTTGAAATGAACTGGAGAAGGAAATGGCAAACCACGCCAGTATCTTTGGCAGATCAAACAAACAACAACAGCAACAACTAGAACAACAAACCAAAAGAGGTCACAGAGTTGGATACAATTGAAAATGACTTCATAACCATCCAATTCTAGAACTAGTGTAAGGACACTTATTTCAATGATTCTTGGATAAAGGAGTGTTTTGCAAGGTGGGAAAAGAAACTAGATTTCAAAGCTGAAAGAGTGTGGTGCTCAGCAGGTAGAAGAATGACTTGTAGAGTCCTCTTTTTAGAAGCTTGGTAGTAAGAAAGAAGACGGAGCCCTTCAGGTAGGTGAGGATGTTACAAGGTCAAGGGCAAGAAGTTTTGCTGTTGTTGTTACTGCTGTTATTGTTACATAGAACATATCTGAGGATTTTCTTGCTTTTTTTCATTTATTTTTGTGGGCAGAAGATGTGAGCAGACTGAGAATGTGAGGTAAAATGCATTGAATGGGATGCTTGATGGGGAGAAGAAATAGTTGAAAGAGTTCATCACTTTCTCATGGTGAGAATTCAGTGATCTTTAGATAAATGGAGGTGGTGATTGAAAGAGTTCCCTTCAGATGGCTTCAGTCTTTTTAGGAAATTAGGAAGCTTTGATATTTGCTGAAAGTATAGTGGGAAGGCTGTGTAGAGTCCAGGATGAAGAAGAAAGAAAACTTGAGATCAATGCTGTTGAGAATGAAATAGAGTCACTAGCAGTGAAAAGGATTTTATTTGTATAGGGAATTTCCAGTCGGAAAATTGCCTCTACCACTGGAAATCAGCACATGCTCTATAGTTTATATGCTTAGAAATTTTCCCAGAGTATTAAGAGATTCTATACTTACTCAGGCTTTAACATCGAAAGGAAGAACTACAATCCAAGCCCTCCTGAGTCTGAGATGACTCTCTAATCACCATGCCATAATCCCTCTCATAACAGGTCTGCATCAAAATAAATTACACAAAAAATAGAAAAAATAGCAGCAGCAACAGCAAGAACAAAAATAAACCCTGGTCTTATTTAACTTCTCAGTGTCTCTATTTTTCTGCCAAATGAATATATTAGTGGATACTGTGAAGAAAAAAAATGAGATATTGGATATGAAAACAATTTGAAAACCTTAAAATACATATTATGAATAATGTTATTATTCCCCTTATCCTTATCAAAAGTTACTAATTTTCCTTGAAGGGTTAAGGGAGATGGCCAGATAGTAAAAAGAGCATAGGATTTGGTGCCAGAGAGCATATTTTGACTATCATTCCCTTTCTAGTTCAAGGTCAATTATTTAACCTTCCTGGGTCCCAATTTCTCCATCTATAAAACAGACTGGATGAGGAAGATTAGATTTTGTTTTAGGTCTTTTCAAGACCTAAATCTATGACTAAAGAATATCAAGAGATGGTACAGGGCTTAGAATGCTACACTTGGAGTTAGGAAAATTAGAGTTCAAATCCTGCCTCAGACACTAGCTGGATGAACTTGAGAGTCACTTATACTCGATTGGCTTTAGTTTCCTCATCTGTAAAAGGTAGATAATAACAGGACTGATCAGAATTGCTGCACTGATGACATGCCATATATGTAGCATTTTGCAAATATTAAGATCTCTATAAAAATGCAAGATAATATTTTTTCTCCTACTACTACTTATGACACAGGTTTACACCTGATCTGAATTCAAGAGAAAAACATCAAAGCCAAATGAGTAAAAGAATGATTTTTAGTACAGAAGAAGGAGTGTTTTCTTCTCTAAGGTCCTAAATTTCACAACATTGCCCCAGTCATAAAAGAATTTGAATAATCATTTCAAATATCCCCAAATGCAAAAAATTCAAATCCATGTTTCTCATTTCTTATTACTCTCCCAACTTTAGAATTCCATTAATATTAAGAGGGAATAAACAAGCAAACAAGCAAAAATAAATAAAAAACCCTTCAGTTTATTAGAAAAGTTCAAGTTTGTAAAGGAAAACTATCACTAGTCCACTCCAACTTCTGGCATTAAAAAAAATAAAGGGTCAGATTCCAACTCTGGAGTAATACATGTCCTAGAAGAAAGAGTTGTTTATACATTGTGAAGACTGGCACTTGTCAAGGTTTATTCAAAAATATTTTAATCATTAAATCTATTGCCTTTTGCAAGCCCTTCAGAAGCATGAGGAATGACTCTGAAGAAAAGAACCCTTGCCAATAAAAACGGTCTGCTCTGTAGCCACAAGGTGAGAATGCTGAAATTTGAAAGAGCCGCCAAAACAGGCCTTGAGCTACCATAAAAATGATTAAAGAACAAAAGAATTGAAATATGTTTCTGATCAAGGAAATGAAGTCCTGAAGAGTGAGGCTGTCAAACCTGGTACCTCTTTCTGGATAGTCACAGCTAATTAAACACAATTGTTATTGTTTTGAACTCAATTAAAGAAAAGAGAAAACTGAGATGGATGAGAGAGGCTACTTCATTTATTCTTCTTTCCCTGAACCTCCCTTTACCAAAAACAAACCAAAACAAAATACTATCTTTATAAAGGGAATCACTTTTGCACTTAGAAATTAAAAAGCTGATTGCATTTGATTCACTTAGGATATTTTAATTGTATATGCATATATACATGTATGTATATACATAAACATATTTATGCATATACTATATATGTGTGTGTGTGTAAATATGTTATATATATATGTGTATTTCATGTATTAGTAATCACATTTGATATTCCGTGCTGCAGAAACAGGGCTGGGAGATTTGCAATGATATTCAGAGGAGCCATTTCAAGATCCTACATAAGTCACATCTGCTTTCACTTACTTCACAGGGGCCCTTCCCTCTTTGCTCTATTGAACCCCCCCCTCCCAGTATTTAGCTAACAACAACCTAAAACAAGATTTGATGCTTTGGGTATTTTTCCTCTGGGAAGCTCATGAGAGATATTTATATAAATTTGAAGCAGCCTTTCTGACATTGATACTGACAGATTAAGGAGGAGGGTACAATTTGTAGCTCTGGGACTCGTTTTCCTCAGACTTGTCAGTTATATAGGGATACTCTTTGATAGTTATTTTTTCCCCTAACCTTGTGATAACTTTGGTGCAAGTTCCAAGGGAAGAACCTCTGTTTGGGTTGAGAGAATAAAAAAGTAATCCCATTGGAGCCTTAAGTTAGCAAGAGAGTAGCCCTGGGAAATGTCATTTCACTAGTGTTATACTGTAGCAAGGGTTATATTTCAGAAAATGAGATTATAGCTAGGCATGGCCACTAAATATATCATAGACATTCATTTGAGAGAGGAGTTGTTAACCCCAATATCCTGGTCAAATTTAGCCCTTCTGTTCCTGTAACATGCTATAGCAGCAGGAGGAAAAATAATAGGTCCATCTTAGCTAAAGTACAAGTATTTTGCCTTGGGCAGTTACACAGAAGCAAGGTGGCCTGGCAGAAGACATTTCACCCTGCTCCATTTATACCCTTCCACCCCCACTCACAAACACTCTTATTCATGTATAACATAGGCCATAATCACTAATTATTTGGGAGTCATACTAGGGATTTCATTTGGATGGGTACTCCCTCTGATTGGAACTTTGTGTGATTCCTATATTTTGTGCATTTTTCCCCATAAATATCCCATATACCTTTGCTACCTTCAAAACAGAGCCCTGATGTCCCCTCACATAAAAGACCTTTCCTGATTTCCCTATGTTCCCCCAGCTATTAGCACTATTTTTTTCTTTTTGAAATTATTTTGTATTAGTTTGAATGTGTTTTTGATTTACTTTTGTGCTTGGAAGCACCATCTTACAGTGGAAAGAATGCTGGATCTGGCGACAGAGCATCTGGGTTCAAATCCCAGCTCTGTTCTTTATTATAGGTGTTGCCTTGGGAAAGTCACTTAGTCTGGGCTTTAGTTTTCTCATCTATAAAATAAGGCAGTTAGACTAGATGACCTCTAAAGGCTCTAAATCTATGGCTCTAAGTTGTACCTCCCATTCTGCCTATAGAACAAAAGTAAGAGCATGGGACTTGAAGAAAGGAAGATCTGAAATTAAATGCTACATCAGACATTCACTAGCTGTGTGATTCTGGGAACCAAATTAACTTTTATCTGTCTTTGTTTCTTCATTTGCTAAACAGATATAATAATAGCAATTCCCTCATAGAGTTGTTATTAGACTAAAATGAGATAATATATACAGTGCTTTTATAAACTTTAAAGTGCTATATGATTCTATATAAATTCCCCTCCTCCTTCTTTTTCTTCTCTTTTTCCCTCTCCTCCTCTCACATGAAACAGCTGCTTGCATATGATTAGGTGCATAAAGATATCTTGAATTAAGTGGAATGCAATATAAAATATACTCAATGCACAAAAATTATTCTTTTCCTCTTTATTCTGAGATATGAGGCAGGTAAGTGGTTTGGTACAGAGAGAACTTGTGCTGGAGAGAAGACCCGAATACAAATCCAACCTTATACACTTACTAGTTATATGACCCTGGGTAGGTCATTTAACTTCTGCCTGCCTCAGTTTGATCTAGTGTAAAATGGCAATAATAACAGAAACTGCATTGGGGTTGTTTTAAGGGTCAAACAAGACATTATAAAATTCTTAGCACACTCTCATGCATAGTAAGTGCTAGTTATCATTTTTGATCATTATTTTTAGACTTTCAGGGGTACCAGTGTCCTATTTGAGCAACATTTCAATATTGTTGCCAATTTATTTAATAGAGCAAAATTCATCTTTGAATGGCTTTACTCATTCTCAGTGTCTCTCTTACGTCTACAACACAAGCATATGAGATTTTATGGCAGAGAGAAATATTGTGATAACTTTGTTTAATGAGTAAATGAGTGTTGACACTAAATGAGGTATCAGTCAAGAGGTTTACTCCTCAGGCTGTCTATATTATCTTTCCTTTTCAAAATATTAGCAGCCTGCAACCTTTTTCTCTTATATATTTTTCCAGGAATAGTTTGATGAATACAAATCATATTTGATAACAGATAATACAGAAGCCTTCAGATATCCACCATTCATCTTTTCACTGTCCTTGGGATTTTTCACAATTTTACTTCTTTTGTGATTATGGCATTCTAGGAATTATAGCCATCTAGAATCAAAAGCAAAATATTGATGTTAAAGAGATGGGGTATTTTTTTTTACCACTTTGAAGCATTTTTGAAGCCAAATAAATCTCAATCACAATCCAGTCTCCTGTTCTTTTGTTGAATTCTGGGACCAGCTCATGCTTAACCAAGACACATAAATTATAGAATAATTTGTGAGTCTCTCCATCCTGCTACATGTTCAAATTTTGGCAGTATGTATCTTCTATCCACTTTGTTTTTCTAGTGTGGATGGTTAGAGCATTCTCTTTTGCATTACTGAGGATTTCATTCATCCATTTGTTTATTCAAATAGTACCTACTGTTTATAAGCACTAGGATAGATTAGGCAAGCAAATACAAAGACAAAACATTTCTGCTCTCAAGGATCATATATCCTATTGAAATAAAACAAATTTTGCAAAGATAAGTCAATACGAGAGAAGTTAAAATATTATAGGACAGTTATAAAATGAATTACTTAATTATAAATTTATAAAATAATTTTATATAAAATATACAAATATATACAAAATGTTTGTATATAAAATATACAAATCCATTGTAGTCTAGGGTTTAATGTAATTATTGCAGCATCATTTTTAAATAATAACATGAGAAATCCTTACCATAAGTAGACCAAATCTTTGTGCAGACTCTGAATAATACAGCTTAAGTAAGACTGGTAAATATATATCATCTACCATATGTCTCCCTGAATAACAACTTCCTTAATATCAATACTCAATTGACCTTTGAAGAAAGTTTTCTCTCCAGTTCTGTCTAACATGGAATTTTGAATGCTTCTCATGTATGTGAGAAGAATTTAGCTTAAAGGAAAAATTCAAGAATTCATTTTGCATTACTGAGTCAAATGGGAACAATATTGAAATTTTATTGCTCTAATATTGGCTAACTGATAGATCATGCTCCAAAACTGTTCCAAAATAAGGCATTGAGCCAAATTCTCTATGGTGCAAAGGTATACACCTGGAGCTACATGCATATTACAAGACTGGAAACCATTTAAATCTAATTTATTTAGCAATGTCTTTTATTACCTTGTAATTCCCTAACAGGTCCATTCCAGGCAAAAGTCAGACTACCTTAAATCAGCATATATATTCATGTGGCTATAATAAAATATTTTAAAGTAAAATAAATCTTGAATGTTATCCCTAAAAACTATCTTTGTAACTTTTCTTCTACATACCTATAGTTTGAACTTTGTACCTTTGGTCATATACCAATTCAGCCCAAATTTGTATAATGTTTTATAGTTTGCAAAGTACCCCATGTTCTGCTTTTAGATGATGAAGTGTCCCCTCTCCCCTCCTGCCCTACCACAGTCTTTTCAGGTACATACTGTCTTCACTGCCATCAAGACCCTAACTAAGGAAAGGACCAAATAAGAAGTAATTTTCTTCTTTAGTAGAAACTTTTCAGTATTTCCTGGTTCAGGTATATTTGCATTTTATGTTTAATTATTAACCATAAACATATAGTATTTATATTCTACTAAAGACTTTTCAAGTATTATTATTATTATTTTGTTAGGATAGAATTTGAGGGTAATGAAAAACTATGCTTTCTGAAATCAGAAGGGAAGGTTGTTTCTCACTTTCAGAGTTCCTGTAGCAAAAGCATATATTTCTAAAATACCTTAAACTGTCTCCTCAGTGTCCCTCGAAGATGTATTTGATAGTAAGTCATAGGCCATGAGGAGTGAAAAATATATATTTGATTGCAAAAATTTCCATATTTAACATGTAAAAGGTTAGTCTCTTCTCCTCTAAGCTTTACCTAATCATTCCAGCCTTTGGTATTCTTTTCTTCTTACCTTAGGAGATTTATTTAATGTTCAACTGATTTGTCACTACCTTTCTGGCAAGTAAATTCAATCCAAAAGGAAACTACTATGTTACAGGTTCAAATATTAGTCCCTGAGAATTATTATAGATTGTGAGAAGAGGTACTACATTTATTGTGTCTCTAAGTAGATTAGAAATTGTTTAAGGGTTGGACTGATTTTATGTTTCTTTGAACCCTCTGGAATGACTTAAACAATATCCTGCACATGGTACAACCTCAGTACCTGTTTATTAATTGGTTGATTACTTAATTTCACCTAGTCTCAAGTAAAGTTACCTGTCATCACTAAATTTAAGGGGAAAAAAAGTTCATTTCTATTTTTGGAAAGCAACTCTGAATTTATATGTATAAAAAGGCATGAAGGGAAAAGAGAAAAAAAAACAGTATTCTGAAAGCTGCAAGATGAACAATACGGCAATAATATGTGGCTGCCAAACTGCCATCTCTACGAATTAATCTTTCATTTCATCTCTGAATTTACCATCACATTTCAGCTGGGAATACAGTTATGATTGAATTGAAATTCTTTTATGCTCATTCCTCATGCTACAACATAATAAACATTTTTATCACCAAAGTTTTCTCAGTGTATATATTATTAGAAGTCATGGAATTTGTCTCACACTTGACTGCATGGAATCAATAAGCAAAAACATCCTTTCAAAGTGCAGGGGACCTGAAGGAGTTTTACACAACACTAGTGAATAGATGAAGTGCTATCACAAATGTACATACAAAATATCACAGTCCCCAAGGCTTCAGGAATTAAAATGACTACATTACTAGTTTTATGTTCTATCGAAAGCTTCACTAAAATAATTTCTCACTACATTAAAAGCTTTCGATTAGCCACTGATACTGATTGATTAGATGAGCTTCCTGAGCAGAATGTAGGTAGCTATGCACAGAAGGAAGTGTATGTTTTAGAAAGGAATTTGCTTTGTGTAATGTCCTAGGATGATTTTTAATAATACTTAATGTTTATGGAGTAATTTACAAGTCTTAATTGAAACCACAACGTCCCTGAGAAGTAGGTAAATAATATTATCTTTTTCTAACAGCTGGGGAATGTGATAGATTAGCTAGACATTGATGGAATTAGAAATAAAGTCTTCTATCATGAAAAATAAACTCTACTAACCTTTCAAACAACCCTCATATCTTTCTCCTTATCACTACCAAATTTCTGAGTGTTGTATAATCTGCATTTTCAATTCCTCGGATATCCAAATCAATCTGTAGCCCCCTGTCATTTAATTTTTGTAACTTCTACACTGCAGAAACAACTCTTTCCTAAGTCACTAAATCACAGAGGCTTTTAAAATTGAAGTTATCCTTGGAGTTCATGTGTTGTTCAACCTGAATTTTGAATGTGATCAGGAATCTACTCTAAGACATCCACAATGAGGAATCATTGTTTCTACTCCCAATGACTTTAAAGAATGGTAATCCCATTCCTTACCTCCTGAGATAGTCTATTCAACTTGTGGACAGTTCTAATTATAAGGATTCTCTCCCTTATATCAAGCACAAATTGGCTCATTCTAGAACTTCATTTACCATTCCTTATTCAGTTCTCTGCAGGAGAGAGCATGTCAAATCTCCCTCCCATAGAACAGTCCTTTAAATGCTTAGGTTCCGTTATCATGGCCCAGCCCCTACCCCAGGTATTCTCTCTCTTTCAGACCAAGTATTCCCAGGTCCATAAAACAAACCTGTTGTGGTATGTTTTCCAGTATCCTGGCCATCCTGGCCATATGCTTTAGGATAATCCCCAGCTTGTAATTTTATCCTTTTTGACTTTTTGTTTGGGAGCTAGATGGTACAGTTGACAGAATATTGTTCTTGAAGTCAGGAGGATGAGTGTGAATTCCACCTCACACACTTACTAGCTATGTCACTCTTGGAAAATGACTTAACCTCCCTCAAACTCAGTTTCCTTGTCTATAAAATGGAAATTATAGCATAGGTCTGTTGTGAGGATCATATATATCTATATGAATACATAGTCATATATTCACACACTATATGGATAGATTGAAAAATACTCAGTGTTTTGTAAAACTCAAAGTGCTATTTAAATTCCAGCTATTATTGCTATTTGTTTCTCTGACATTTCTCCCATTAGACTGTAAGTTCCTTGAGACCAGGGACGATTTGTGATCTCCTCCTTGTCCTCCCTTCTTCTTCTTCTTCTTCTTCTTCTTCTTCTTCTTCTTCTTCTTCTTCTTCTTCTTCTTCTTCTTCTTCTTCTTCTTCTTCTTCTTCATGTTACTATTAATATCTTCAATGTGTAACTCAGGGTTTGATAAAGAGTAAGTGCTTAATGCCTGTTTGTTGACTAACTTTCATAAAATGAGGTGACTATAACTGAATACAGTGGCTCAAATGCAATCTGATTAGGTCTGACCAAAAAAGAACTCAATTTGTTCATTCTGAAAATTGTGCCTTTTTAAGGCAAATTAAGATTTTATTATGTTATGAACCTGACCAGAAAGATGAATATATCTTTTTTGTCACTTTGATTTCTGAATGTTTTCCTATCCATCTCTTAAATAAAAATACCCATTCCTTGTAAGAAAAACATAAATTATGACCTCCATGTGGCTCTGGCTCCTAGCACCTCCAATTCATATAAAAGGGGCCTCTGAACAAACTTTGGAGCTACAGAACTCACAAAATGACACAGAGAAGCTAATCTCCTGCTGAGGACATCCCAGTAGGCTGGCAGGAATCGGCCAGCACGGTGCTCTGGGAGCCGAGCTCAGCTCCACACCCTGGTTTTAGCTCTAGGGCGGGCCTGACCAAACCACAGCTAGAGGGATTCCAGATCACCAGCAGCTGTGGCAGACCAGAATTATCAACACATAGATGATAAGGACAAAGTGAGAGGACAGTGCAGTGTGGATTTTGAGACCCAGTAGATTGGAGTGTGCAGGCTTTTGCCCCCCGGGGTGAGAAGTCACTGAGGGCTGCGGTCCAGCTGCCACCATGTGGCAGCTTCAGCTCCTGGCCTGCAGAGTGTAGGGGGACCAAGTGACCAGTCTGAAGGTAATCACTCTGACTTTAACCTGCTTGCATCTGGATTGTGGTCTAGGGTTGAAGTTCTGGGGTGTGGGACCACCTTTCCAGAGCTTGTGGAAGCTTCCAAGAGGGCACACAACTAATACCTCCAGCACCTGAGAAAACCCCAGCATTTGCAATGAAGCTCCCCTGTCTGGTGGCAGCTTCCTATTGTGCAAAAATCCCAAAGTCAAATAATTGAGTGGAAAAATAAGCAGGCAAAGGGAGCAAACCAAGTAAAGCAATCCAACATTAGACTCCTATTTTGGAGACAAAAATGATCAAAGCATGGAACAGGAGGAAGACAATGAAGTCAGAACTCCTGCACCAGAAGCTTTCAAGAAAAATACGAGCTGTTTACAAACCATAGAGGACCTTAAGAAGCAGATAAGAGAAGTGGAGGGAAAATTGGCAAGAGAAATGAGAACAATGTAAGGAAACTATGAAATGAGAGTCAACAGCCAGACTGAGGAAAATAACACCTTAAAAAATTGACTAACTCAAAGGGCAAAAGAGGCTCAAAAAGGCAATGAGGAGAAGAATGCCTTAAAAAGCTGAATTTGCCAGATGGAAAAAGAATCTCAAAAGTTCACTGAGGAAAATCATTTCTTCAGAATTAGATTGGAGGAAATGGAAGCTAGTGAATTTATGAGAAATCAAAATGCTGTTAAACAGATCCAAACAAATGAAAGAATAGAAGGCAATGTGAAATATCTCATTGAAAAAATAAACACTGACATGGAAAATACATCCAGGAGAGAGAATTTAAAAATTATTGGATTACCTGAAAGCCATGATCAAAGAAAGAACCTAGAAATCATCCTCCAAGAAATTCTCAAAACCAGAGGGCCAAATAGAGGTTGAAAGAATCGACCTATCACCTCCTGAAGAAGATCCCAAAAAGAACACTCCTAGGAATATGATAGCCAGTTTCCAAAATTCCCAGATCAAGGAGCAAATATTACAAGCAGTCAGGAAGAAACAATTTGAATATTGTGGAAACAAAATCAGGATAACTCAGAATCTGTCAGCTTCTACACTGAGGATCGAAGGGCTTGGAATATGATATTCCAGAGGTTAAAGGAGCTGGGATTAAGAAAAAGAGTCAACTACCCAGCAAAACTGATTATAATGTTTCAGGGGAAAATATGTTCATTCAGTGGAATAGAGGACTTTCAAGCATTCTTGATGATAAAACCAGAGTTGAATAGAAAATTTGACATTCAGATACAAGAAGCAATAGAATCATGAGAAGGTAAACAGGGAAAAGAAATCATAAGGAACTTATGACAGTTGAACTATTGACATTCCTACATGGAAAAACTATAATTGTAACTGATGAAACTTTTCTAAGTATGTAAACAGTTGAAGGGAATATATATATATATATATATATATATATATATACATATATATATACGCACACACACATATATATATATATGCATGTGTGTGTCTATATCAGAGGGTATACAGGTGTATGAATACATATGTGAATGTGTGTATATACATTTACAAGTATATATGGATAGAGGGCACAGGACCAATTTAATAGGAAGGGATGATACTTAAAAGGTGGAACTAAGAGGTGAGAGAGGAGTATAATGAGAGGAGATTGGGAGAGACAGAATGGGGTAAACTATCTCTTATAGAAGAGGCAAGGGAAAATGGTTGCAATGGATGGGAAGAATAGGAAGCAAAAGGGAATGGGTCAACTTTATTCTCATTGAATTTGGCTTAGGGAGGGAATGACATGCACACTACATAGGGTATATCACCCTACAGGAGAGTAGGGGGGAAGGGGATGAGAGGGGGGATGATGGAAGGGAGGGCAGGCTGGGGGGAGGGAAGCTGGAAGCACCCACCTTTGAAAAGAGCCAGGATCAAATTAGAGATTAGAACAAGTGGGAGGTGGGATGGAAGGGAGGGATATATAGTTAGTCTTTTCCAATATGTCTACTATGGTAATGTTTTGCATTAGCTACACATGTACAAGGTATTGTGATTTGCTTATCTTCTCAGTAAGGGTGGGTGACAAGGGAGGAAGGGAATGAATCTTGAATTCAAAGTTTTAAAATCAAATGTTTAAAATATTTATATATATATATATATATATGTGTGTGTGTGTGTGTGTACATATACTATTATTAATACTATTTTATATGTAATTGGGAAATAAAATGTATAGGCACTGGAGCATAGAGATCCACCATGCCCTACTGGAAAAGTCGAAGGGGGTTTGGGAGAAGATATGAGAGACAGCAAATTGGAGGAGGGGATATCCTGTGGGACTGCTATTTTGGGGCAGTGGGTAGGGGTAAAACGGGGAGAAAATGTGTAACTGAAAATCTGGAGGAAATGAATTATATAAATCAGAAGTTAATAAAGAATTCGAAAAATGAAAAAAAATTAAAAAACCACAAAATTAGTTGTGTGTGTGTGTGTGTGTGTTTGTATAAACTTTTGGGTATAAATAGAAGAGTCATCACAGTGTGGCAGTTTAAACCCAGGGATGCCAAAAGCTGTTGTCGTGGGGGCTCTGCCCACCTAAAAACTGTTGCGATTTCGTAACCTGTTGTGGTAGAACCAAATCAAAGAATTCAGTCAGACCATCTCTAATCCTAGTATTGGTATTTATTGAGATTGAGACCTCTCATGAAGCAGGCCAAGTTCCAAGAGGAACCAGTAAGTTCAGAGAAAGCAAGATGGATTTTTATAGGGTAAAGAAGTGATTATACAATCAAAATTTACAAAGAATAGAGGCATATGATTAATATTAAAAAGTGAGAACTGTTTGTTAAGGTATTAGGTAATGGAGAAG
The DNA here is from genome assembly GCF_028583685.1 of Petaurus breviceps papuanus. Taxonomy (NCBI): domain Eukaryota; kingdom Metazoa; phylum Chordata; class Mammalia; order Diprotodontia; family Petauridae; genus Petaurus; species Petaurus breviceps. Next base: position 43,408,204 of record NW_027185809.1, read on the forward strand.
GGGTCCCATCTATGGTTCAGTGGTTAAACATTCAGGTCTTTCTGCCCTCCAACTGGTTAGCTATTGTGGTCCTGTCTGGTCAAGAAAGGTAGGTATTGTGGTCCTGTCTTAGGCTGGATGGGTGATGTGATTGTGATTGTGATCGAGTACAAGAACATACTTGTTTCTGTGGGAATAATTCTTTGGGCAGTGACTAGGTAGAGGCAGTAACTGGGCTCCCATCACATGGACATACTGCTGTTTCTATAGGAACTAAGAATTCATGGTCATACCTGTTGTTCTAATTAGTAGTGAGACATATATGAAGAAGTTAGGACATTGGCAGGGGGCTAGGTAGGTACAGTGGGCCTGCTAATGGGGACAGGTCTATAATGAAGTTAAAATATTGGGGCTGGTGGCAGCTTTATTAGAATTCCATTGACAGGACTGAAAATGTCTAATTCTCTTATTTTATTTTGCCAAAAGGAAGAGGGAGCAGCATCAGTCAACTAAAAACCAATTAATTTGAATTCTATAATATGTTTTTTAAAGGATAGTTTATGTACATATATAAAAGGAGGTGGTGATTGTGAAGATTCAATCATTAACATATTTCATAAAAAACAACTTTGTTAACCTTTTAAAGCTTTTTGTTCTCTTAAACAGAGCTACTAAATAGGATGACAAGGGGAATACTATAGATACAGTTTATCTAAATTTTAACAAAGAATTGGACAAATCTATAGGGTTTTTTTTTCTAGAAATGATTGAAAGAAAATGTTAATGTTAGATAATGATGCAATAAAATATATTCTTAACTAGTTCAATGTCCAGAACAGGATAGTCATTAATGGTTCAATAATGCCAATTTGAAAGACAACTCTATTGGACTGCACAAAGGATCTCTGTTTTATCATGTTATATTTCAAACTGCTTTGTCAATGAGTAAGATATAGACATAGATTTTATTCTTATCAAATATACAAATGACATACAGCCAATGTAGTGAATGCATTGTATAATAAAGTGAAGATTTTGTTAAGGATTTTGACAGCATATTATATTTTATATTTGAGAGGAAAATATGAGTTCCACAAATAAAAGATGAGAGAGGCATGACTACAAAAATTATTTTAAAAGACAGGTCTATTTGATGGAGAGCAAGCCCATTAAGAGTCAATGATATGATATGACAACCATACAAGCTAATGTGAAACTAATTTTTCTAATTACTTAATTGATTTTTAGTTTTCAGCATTCTTTTTTTTTTTTGGCTTTTTGGAGGGGGTAATGTAGGGCAATTGGGATTAAGTGACTTGCCCAAAGTCACACAGCTAGTAAGTGTTCAGTGTCTGAGGCTGTATTTGAAATCAGGTCATCCTGACACCAGGGCCAGCACTCTATTCACTGCGCCACCTAACCACCCCTCAGTATTCACTTCTATAAGAGATTGAGTTGCAGATTTTCTCACCATCTCTTCCCTACCCTCCACTACAAGATGGCCTGCATTCTAATTACCACTTCCCTCAATCTGTTCTCCCTCCTATCATGCCCCTACTCTTATGCCCTTCCCCCATATTTTATTGTAGGGCAAGATATATTTCTAAGCCCCATTGCCTTTCTGTCTTATTTCCAGTTGCATGTAAAAACAATTTTTAACATTTGTTTTAAAATTTTGAGTTCCAAATTCTCTCCCTTCTTGCCTCCCTTCCCACCCTCATTGAGCAGTCAAACAATTCAATATAGGTTATAGATGTATAGTTATGCAAAACACTTCCATATTTGTCATGTTGTAAAAGGATAACTATATTTCCCTCCATCTTATCCTGCCCACAACTTCTTCTATTTTTTCCTTTGACCCTGTCCCTTTTCAAAAGTGTTTGCTTCTGACTACTCCCTCCCCCAATCTGCCCTTCTTTCTATCATCCCATCCTCCCTGCTCTTACACATTTCACTCATATTTTTCTGTAGAAAACGACAACCAATTGAGTGTGTATGTTATTATAAAGTCAAGCACAAACAGCTCCCCTGAGGACTGCTGCTATGAATAACTTTAAGGTTCTGATCATATAATATAGTGAGCTCTCTATTTACTCAGCAGTAAACTAAAGGAAAACATTCACAGAAACCAAAGTGTAATGTTCACAGCAATATAACATAATAACTTATTACTAAAGTGGCCACATAGTCTTTTTTTTGGTCTTTATTAATTTGTTTACTTTTAGTTTACATGATTCATTACCACAATTCCTTGAGTTTCAATTTTTTTTCTCTCTCCCCCTTCCCTCCCCTTCATGGCAGATTACAATCAAGTATATTATCTGCAAATACTTTCATATTAGGCATTAGTCAGTTTATAAAGAAAGATTGTATCAGATATAATGAAGAATGGGAAAGAGGGAAAAAAAACAACAAGAAAAAGAAAAAGGGCAGGTAGTTTGCTTCAGTCTGGTTTCAAACTCAGTTCTTTCTCTGGATGTAAACATCTCTCCCCATCATTAGTCTTTTGGGGTTGACTTATAACCTTGCATTGCTGAGAAGATTCCAGTCTATCAAAGTTGGTCGTCAAACATATGTTGTGTCTGTAATTGTGTACAAATTTCTCCTGGTTCTACTCTTCTCAATCAGCATCAGTTCTTTTAAGCCTCTCCAGGTAAATATGAAGTCCATCTGCTCCTTGTTTCTTATTGCACAATAGTATACCATTACATGCATATACCGCAACTTGTTCAGCCATTCCCCAATTGATGGGCACTCCCTCAATTTCCATTTTTTTGCTACCAAAAATGAGCTGCTATAAATATATTTATACATATGGGTATTCCTCCCACTTCTATGATCTCTTTGGGATGTTGCTGGGTATTGCTGGGTCAAGATATTGCTGGGTCAAAGTGGTATGAACTTCTTTATAGCCCTTTGGGCATATTTCCAGATTGCTCTCCAGAAAGGTTGGATCATTTCACAACTCCACCAGCAATGCATTAGTGTTCCAATTTGCCACATCTTCTCCAGCATTTGTCATTTTCCTGTTTTGTCATCTTAGCCAACCTTACCAGTGAGATGTGTTACCTCAGAGTGGTTTTGATTTGCATTTTTCTAATCAATAGTGATCTAGAGCATTTTTTCATATGCTTATAAATATCTTAATTTCTTTCTCTGTAAACTGCCTGTTCATATCTGTTGACCATTTATCAATTGGAGAATGACTTGTAGTCCTATAGATTTGACTCAATTCTCTGTATATTTTAGAAAGGAGTAATTTATCAGTGACACGGATTGTAAAAATTCTTCCCCAATTTTCCACTTCCCTCCTAATCCTGGTTACATTGGCTTTGTTTGTATAGAAGCTTTTCAATTTAACGAAAACAAAAATATCCATATTGCATTTTACACTGCCCTCTAATTCTTGTTTGGTCGTAAAGTTTTCCTCTCTCCACAAATCTGAGAGATAAACTATTCCTTGCTTTCCCAGATTGCTTAGAGTATCAGCCTTTATACCTAGATCATGTACCCATTTAGACTTGATTTTGATGTATGATATTAGATAGTGGTCTATGTCCAGTTTTTACCATAGTATATTCCAGTTTTCCCAGCAGTTTTTGTCAAATAATGAGTTCTTATTCCCCAAACTGGGGTCTTTGAGTTTATCAAACAGTGGGTTACTATAGTCATTGACTGCTGAGTCTCGTGAGCCCAATCTATTCCATTGATCCACTTCTCTATTCCTCAGCCAGTACCAAGTAATGTTGAGGACTGCTGGTTTATAGTACAGATTAAAATCTGGTATAGCTAGTCCACCATCCCTAGCATTTCTTTTCATTAATTCCCTTGATATTATGGACCTTTTGTTTTTCCAAATGAATTTTGTTACTATTTTTTCTAGCTCTATAAGTAGTTTTTTGGTAAACTGATTGGTATGGCACCAAATACATAATTTAATTTAGGTAAAATTGTCATTTTTATTATATTCGCTAGACCCAGCCATGAGCAATTGATGTCTTTCTAAATATTTAGGTCTGACTTTATATGTGTGAAAAGTGTTTTGTAGTTGTGTTCCTATAGGTTTTGGGTGTGTTTTGGAAGGTAGATCCCCAAATATTTTATAATGTCTGCAATAGCTTTAGATGGGATTTCTCTTTCTATTTCTTCCTGTTGAATTTCATTAGAAATATACAGGAATGCCAAGGATTTATGTGGGTTTATTTTATATCCAGCAATATTGCCAAATTTATTTATTTTCTCGTGTAGGTTTTTATTTGATTCTCTAGGATTCTCTAAGTATATCATCATATCATCTGCAAACAGTAATAGCTTGCCCTTTTCTTTGCCTAATTTGATTCCTTTGATTTCTTTTTGTTCTCTAATTGCTACTGCTAACATTTCTAGTACCATATTGAATAAGAGGGGTGATAGTGGACATCCTTGTTTCACCCGGGATCTTACTGGAAATGCTGCTAGCTTCTCCCCTTTACATATAATACTTGCTGATGGCTTTAAATAGATGCTACCAATAATTCAGAGGAAGGCTCGATTTTTTTCTATTCTTTCTAGTGTTTTTAATAAGAATGAATGCTGTATTTTGTCAAAAATCTTTTCTGCGTCTATTGAGATAATCATGTGGTTTTTGCCAGTTTTATTTTTGATATGATCAATTATACTGATGGTTTTCCTAATATTAAACCATCCTTGCATTTCTGGAATAAATCCTACCTGATCAAAGTGTGTTATTCTTGTGATAATTTGCTGTAGTCTTTATGCTAATATTTTATTTAAAAATTTTGCATCTATATTCATGAGGGAGATTGGTCTATAATTTTATTTCTTTTGTTTTATCTCTTCCTGATTTAGGTATCAGTACCATATTTGTGTGATAAAAAGAATTTTGTAGGACTCCTTCTTCACTAATTTTCCCAAAGAGTTTGTAGACTATAGGAATTAATTGTTCTTTAAATATTTGAAAGAATTCAATGGTAAATCCATCTGGCCCTGGAGATTTTTTTCTAGGGAGTTCACTGATGACTTTTTCAATTTCTTTTTCTGAGATGGGGTTATTTAAGTAATTTACTTCCTCTTCAGTTAATTTGGGCAACCTATATTTTTGTAAATATTCATACATATCCCTAATATTGTCAAATTTATGTGCATACAACTGGGCAAAATAATTCCTATTATTTTTTTTAATTTTGTCTTCATTGGTGGTAGGCTCACCCTTTTCTTTTTTGATACTCATAATTTGGTTTTCTTCTTTTTTATCAAATTGATGAAGGGTCTATCAAATTTACTTTTTTCATAAAACTAGCTCTTACTTTTATGTATTAATTCAATAAATTTTCTTAATTTCAATTTTATTGATCTTTCCTTTGGTTTTCAGTATTTCTAATTTAGCATTTAATTGGGAATTTTCAATTTGTTGTTTTTTCTAGCTTTTTCAATTGCATGCTGTATTCATTGACCTGTCTTTTCTGTAATTTATTGATATATGTACTCAGAGATATAAAACTTCCCCTAAGAACTGCCTTTGCTGTATCCCACAAATTTATTTTTATGTTGTCTCATTATTGTAATTCTCTTGAATGAAGTTATTGATTGTTTCTATAATTTCTTGTTTGACCCACTCATTCTTTAGGATTAAATTGTTTAATTTCCAATTAGTTTTTAGTCTATCTTTCCATGGTCCTTTATTGCATATGATTTCTATTTCATCATGATCTGAGAATGATGTAGTTATTATTTGTGCCTTTCGGCACTGAAGTGTGAGTTTTTTATGTCCTAGTACATGGTCAATTTTTGTGTATGTGCCACATAGCACTGAGAAGAAGGTATATTCCTTTTCATTCCCATTCATTTTTTTCCAGAGATCTATCATACCTACCCTCTCTAAAATTCTATTCACTTCCTTAACTTCTTTCTTGTTTATTTTGAGGTTGGATTGATCAAGTTCAGAGAGGGGGAAATTAAGGTCTCCTACTAGTATGGTTTTGCTATGTATTTCTTCCTCTAACTCCCTTACCTTCTCTAGGAATTTGGATGCTATAACACTTCACGCATATATATTAAGTAATGATATTGCTTCATTCTTGATGGTGCCTTTTAGCAGGATATAATTTCCTTTCTTATCTCTTTTAATTAGATCAATCTTTGCTTTTGCTTTATCTGAGATAAGGATTGCTACCCCTGATTTTTTTTTTTACTTTAGCTAAGGCATGATATATTTTCTTCCAGCCTTTTACCTTTACACTGTGTGTATCCCTCTGTTTTAGATGTGTTTCTTGTAAACAACATGTTTTAGGATTATGACTTTTAATCCATTCTGTTATCTGCCTTCATTTCATGGGAGAGTTCATTCCATTCACATTTACAATTATGATTATTTTCTGTTTCTTTAGCGCCATCCTATTCTCTCCCCTGTTAATGCTTATATTTTTTCTCCCCTTCTCTCTTCCCCTCCTTAATAGTTTTCCTTTTGAACACCACCTCCCTCAGTATTTCCTTATCAGCCCCCACCATTTTCTTCCCCTTCCCCCTTACTTTTTTCCTCCCTTCTAACCCCCCCCCCCCACTTTCATAGCCCTTTACCCCTCCTACTGCCTATAGGATATTATTATAATTAACGAAGTATGTTATTTCTTCTTTGAACCAAGAATGAGAGGAACAAATCTCATGTAAAGCTCCTGTCCCTCCCTTCTTTCCATCTAATATGATACGTTTTGTGTCTTTTCTCCATAGAGTGCTAGGCTTAACTGGTTGTTTGCTTGCACCAGAACTAATGAGGGAAAAGCTCATATAATACTCATCTCCCTCCCTTCTTTTCCTCTGCTATATTGTTTTTATGCCTCTTTGTGTGGCATAATTTACCCTTTTCCACTTCATTCATTCCTCTTCCTCCATTGCAGTCCCTTTGTAGCCCTTAATAAGATTTTTTAGTCATCATTTTGTGTAATTTATACTCATACCCTCTACTTGTCTATAAAATATTTGCTCTTATTAAATAACAGGTTGTGTGTGTGTGACTGTGCATGTGTATGTGTGTGTGTGTGTTTTCCTTATTTACCTTTCTATGTCACTCTTGCATCTCCTAATTGGAGGTTGAATTTTCCATTGAGGTCTGGCTTTTTCATCAGGAAGCTCTGGAAATCTGTTATATCATTAAATGACCATCTCTTTGCCCGGAAGTATATGCTCAGTCTTGCTGGGTAGGTGATCCTTGGTTGTAACCCGAGCTCTTTTGCCTTGCAAAAATTTGTTTTCCACTGCCTACAATCTTTCAGTGTAGAGGCTGACAAATCCTATGCGAGCCTCACTGTGGTTCCTCGATATTTGAATTGTTTCTTTCTGGCCACTTGCAGTATTTTCTCTTTTACCTGTTAGTTCTTGAGTTTGGTCACAACATTTTGAGGACTTTTCAGTTTGGGATCTCTTTCAGTAGGTGTCCAGTGGATTCTCTTGATTTCTATTTTACCCTAAGGTTCTAGTATCTCAGGGCAATTTTCTTTAATGAGCTCTTGGAGAATGTTGTCCAGGCTCATTTTTTCATCATGATTTTCTGGTAGGCCCATGATTCCCAGATTATCTATCCTGGATCTCTTTTCCAGGTCAGTTATTTTTCCATTAAGACATTTTCCCTCTTTTTCTAGTTTTTCATTCTTGTTGTTCTGTTTGACTAATTCTTGGTTCCTCTTAGAGTTATTTGTTTCAATTTGCTTCATTCTAGTTTTTAGCAAATCATTTTCCTTGTTTAGTTTTTGGAGCTCCTTTTCTATATCATACACTTTTCTTTTTAAGGAGCTGTTTTCTTCATTATAATGTTTTTTTTTTCTAATTCTGCAATTTTGATTTAAAAAAATTATTCATTTTGTCTTCTATCTCTCTCATTTGATTTTCAAAGTTCCTTTTGAGCTCATCTAGGAGAACTTTCTGTGCTTGGGAACCATTCCCTGTTGATGTTTCAGCTGTGGGTGTGGACTCCACATTGTCTCCCTCTAAGTTTGGTTCCTCCCTCTGAGGATAGTAGGACTCCAGATTCTTTGTAGTCTGTTTTCTACCCATTTTGAGGCAGGGCCCTATCCATGCCCTTCATCTAGGGTTCCCAAGCCTTTCCTATTTATGGTTTTGCCCTGGGGCAATAGTTACTGTGTTTTCAGGGTGGGCGGGTTGGAGCAGGCAGAGTTCAATCCACCATCCTGGTCCTTTGAGGTCCTTATAGGGGCTTTTTTTTTAATTTCTGGGCTATGGAGTGGTATTTCCAGGAGTATTTGCTATCCTGTACAGGGGGCCAGCATTTGGTTCTTACCTTGCTCTTTCCAGTCCCAGTCCTTTGGTGATAGGCTGGTAGTGCCCCTTGTGGTTGGTGGGATGACTTTCCCCCCTTGTTGATCAGACCTCCTTCTGTCCTGCCTCTGCAGTCACCACATAGTCTTAAAGAAAAGACACCAAGTCACAATCTGAATCAATCAATATAAAGTACCCTTCTAAAGTCTTGTTTCATCTTCATTGGAGACTGGCTTCTAATCATCCTTAACTCAATCATCAGTAAGGAACAAACATCTTTAAGAAAATAAGAAGTCCCAAGGTCTCCTACCCCTAGATCACATTCTTAATCTTGTCAGCCAGCACTAAGTATCTAAGTAGAGGTCCTCCAGGATGACTCCCAAACTCCATGGTTCCTCTTTCATGCTCCCAGCTGTCACCTGGATTCACAAGTAGGCAGCTCCCATCTCCTGGTCCAGCTCCTGGCCCAATTCCACACATCAAGCTTAGCAGAGTTACAATACTCATTCACAATGCTGGCATTATCATCAATTTACTTTCTGCCTGTGAAATGAAAACACACCAACAGAAAGGACCTTTGTCTGAGAAATTAACACAAATCATCAGTAAAGTCCCAGGACTTCTAAAAACATCAGTAAAACCCTCCTTCAGGACTTCTGTAACCAGACATCAGGAAAGTCCTCTTTCAGGGCTTCTGAACCAGCAGCAAGGTCCCAGGGCTTCTGTAACAACAGCAACATCCTTTATCAGCAGACATATCTAAAAAAGTAACATAAACACAGACAGACAGAGTGCCGGCACCATAACCAAGTTCTGCTTGGTTCCAGTATGTGCTTCTGTTTTATATGGTACTTCTCCTTCCTGTTCCATCCTTTCTGTGGCATCAACAAGTTCCTCACACTGTGGGTTGCACAGGTTCTGTTTCTAACAAAAGATACTTGAACAACTGAAGATAAAAGGAGCTAAGTACAATTTTGCATGTCATTACACTTATTCCCTCCTTAAGCCAAATCTGATGAAAGGTACACTCATTCCCTCTAACGTGCCCTTTATTCCCCTCCTATGTGAAACCTTTTTTTTGGTCTCTTTTATGTGAATAATTTACCCCCATTTTATCTCTTTCTCCTTCTCCTAATATATTCCTCTCTTACTCCTTAATTTAATTTTTTAGATATTATCACTTCATGTTCAACTCATTCTGTGCCCTCTCTTCAACTCATTCTGTGCCCTCTCTCTGTCTGTCCATCTATCTTTTTTATCTATCTATCTATCTATCTATCTATCTATCTATCTATCTATCTAT
>NW_027185809.1:43417763-43424271 GCF_028583685.1 Petaurus breviceps papuanus
TATCTATCTATCTATCTATCTATCTATCTATCTATCTATCTATCTATCTATATTTCCTCTACCTACCCTAATACTGAGAAAGGTCTCATGAATTACAAATATCATCTTTCCCTATTTTCTAGATCAGTGGTCTTTCCAATGAGATATTTTCTCATTATTTTGGTTCTGTTTTATAATTTCTTAGATTTTCATAAAGTCATAAGCTTCCATTTATACCATTCTATTTTTTGAGGAATTATTTTCTTCAGTGAGGTTTTGGACCTCCTTTTACTTTTGGCCAATATTGCTTTTTATGGCATCCTTCTCCTCATTGGCTTTGTGGGCCTCTTTTGCCATTTAGGTTACTCTATTTTTTAAGGTGTTTTTCTTCAGTATTTTGGGGGGTCTTCTTTAGCAAGCTATTGACTTGTTTTTCATGATTTTCTTTCATAACTTTCGTTTCTCTTTCCAGTTTTTACTCTACTTTTCTTACATGATTTTCAAAATCCTATTTAAAGTCTACCATGGCTTGAGACCAATTCTTGAGGCTTTTGATGCAGTAGCTTTGACATTGTTGTCTTCTGGTTGTATGTTTTGTCTTTGTCACCAGAGTAAGATTCTATAGTCTGAGGGTTTTTTTTACACTCTTTGCTCATCTTTCCAGTCAAGTACTTGAATTTCTAACTCTTTGTCAAGGTAGTCTCTGCTTGCAGTGGGGGTGAAGTGAGCATTGGTGTACCATCCCAGACTTCAGGAGTTTTGTTTCAACTGCTTAATCCCCCACTTTCTATGGGCCTAGAGCTCTGGAAGCAGTTGCTACTGCCTCTGATGCTTCTGTTGCCACCATCATTACCACCCTGGGGGTGGACCCAAATCCATGCTCCTCTTTCATTCAGTTACTATACAGTTTTCCCACCGACTTTCTATACTATCTTTCATGTTTGTGGGTTGAAAGGCCAGGAAACCAACACAGCTGCCACCGATCAAGTTCCCTGAGGCCTGCTCCCAAAATTGATTAAATTTTTTTAAATAAAAAATCAAAGCAGTAATTCTTAAATCTACTATCACAAAGTAGAACGTGTTTGTATGTGTGGTTGCTAGGTTCACATTACTGGAGAACTTTAAGCCACAATTGACCTTGTTGATATAATTCAGATGGGCAGGGTAGATTTTCATACCTTTTTTTGGACTTATGGGCCTCTAGAATCCTTTCTAACTCTGATATCCATTGATGTTTTAATATCATATTAATTTATTAAATTTGAACTCACTTCATTGATTGTTTGATTTGGAAGAGATCTTAGAGATCAGCTAAAAAATACCATAATTTTACAGTGAATATATTGAGGGCTAGGAGATTAAAAAGATGCCTAATGTTAAATAGCTAGTTTGTAAAAGACCTGATATAGAAACTCAATCTCCTGAAATCCAGGTCCAGTACTTGTACCAGCACATTATGGTGTCTCATTTAAAATATATTTCTTGGCAAGCACTGTGTGAAATAGACTAATTGAAATATAAAGAGAAGAATGAAATCATCTTTTTCCTTAAAGAACTTACAATATATATGGTACATAAATTTAACACATGCACATCAATAATTCTAATACATCACTAAATGTATTAGAGAGGTACAGACAATATACTATGAGAAATGTGATAAAGGAAACTTTTGACTTTTAACTTTTGACTGGTGAAATCAGGGCAGACTTCATGAAATAGGTAACATGAATTGGATTTTTAAAGAAGGAGCAATTTTAATAGTCTGTGATGGCACAATAGGCAGAATGTAATATCCAATTAAAATGCAATCTCCTTGATAGTAGTGGCATTTCATTCTTGTACTTATAACATCATTTATTTCCTAGCACTATTTGCCCGACTGGCAAGGAGTAGGCACTTAATAAATTCTTGTTGTTTTATTGGTACAATGCTAGACCAAGTAGTAGCTTAATAAATGTTTATTGACATATTGTTTGACTTGACAGTAGGAGACAATGGGAGAGCCATATTATTCTAGGTATATGAGATATTTTAATCAATGGCATACCTCAAGAGAGATACCAGGGAGATATCAGAATGGTAATGTGGTAACATTTAGTAGTCCAGTTTGGCAAGAATGTAGAACATTTGAAGCAAATAGTATGACATAATTCTAAAAAATTAGACTTAAGCCAGGTTGCAGAGGTCCTTAAATGTCAGGATCAGGAGTTTATAGCTAATTTGGCTCAACAATTTAGTCCAATAATTGGTTTGATTATTTCACTAAAGTGAACAGTTATTTAACTTAAATTTACCATATCGACCAATTATTTAGTCATTGTCCAGACCCCACTTCCTGACAGACTAATCCCTTTACCATCGAGTACCTCATTTAAAGAAATCCACACACTGTGCATTGCAGCAAACTCCACACCATCCCAAACTCTCACACCTGCTGATTCCTCCTACATTTTGACCCTAGCTTGCTCTTGGCTCTCTCAGCTCCTCTCCTGATTGCCTACTTAATTGTTCCAACCCAGCTTTGGTTTTCCAGCTGACTGGGCTCTCTGTTGCATAACTCTGAATTTTTTTATCTTTGTGCTCCAAATTCTGTTTTGTCTCCATTCCTAGCTCTGATGTTCCAGCTCTCTCTGCTGATGTCCTAATATGCAGCTGCTGGCCATTAACCATTGACTTCCTACACCTAATGGTGGGATGTGACAGTCATTGGATAGACAGTGACCCTCATTGTACATTTTTTTTGTTGTACCTTTAATATAATATCATTTCCCTTTTAGAGATCATATGACATGAAGGGTGTATTTTAAGCTCTTCGAGCCTTCCTCACATTTTCTTTTGATGTTTTATACAGCTAGAAATCAAACATGACTTGCTTTTATTTTTGATAACACCTTATACTAGGGATGCTATTTCTTGGCAGAAAAGACCACTGATAAAAGTATATACACTGTATTCAACATATAGACAAGAAAAACAAAGAAACAGTGCCATTAACCAAAAATATGTTTTTAAGCATACAACTGTTTGGCATCATTAATTGAACTCTGCTGTTCACGTAGATGTTTTGACATTACATCATATATGGTTGGGTTCAGATTTAAGGCCATACAAACTGAAGAATTTGGTTGTTTTCTCTCCACTTTACAATTGAGAATGGTATTCCAAACAAATCAGTTGAGTATATATCAATTGAGATTTATTAACTTGCTTAATCTGACTAATGGAAAATACATGGCAAGTAATATATAATGATTTTACAGATTTTTCACCATTATTTTATATAATGAGCTAAATCTTCCCTTGTTATCTAATTTTCTTGGTATCAATTAGACCATTTTGAAATTATTTTAATTCTTTCAGATCACAAAGAAACAATTTATTAGTAAAGTATTGCTTCAGGAGTTTAAATAAGTGTTAAATCTATTAATAGTGCAGTGGATAGTGTGCCAACACTTGAATCAGGAAGACTCACATTCATGGGTTCAAATCTGGCATCTGATAACATACTAACTCTGTGATCCTGGGCAAATCACTTAACCTTGTCTGCTTCAGTTTCCTCATGTGTAAAATGAGTTGGAGGAGGAAATGATAAACCACTTCAGCTTCTTTGTGAAGAAAACTCCAAATGGGGTCCTGAAGCATCAGACATGGCTGAAAAACAACAAGAAATTTGGCAGCACTTTCCAGTTAACCGAGTTATGTTAATAGTAGCTTGGGTAAGTTATACTTCAACACTAATAGGTTCCTGGGTATAGTTAAGATGTTGAAGTGATTAACCCTTAGCAAGCTTGTGGCTTGCAGATTAGGGCGTTTGCTACCCAGATATTTCTATGTTGCCAAGGAATTTTCTATATTTCCTGAAAATCACTAGAAATTCCAAAGGATGGCCATGCATAGGGTTTAACCATATCTCAGATATCCTGGGGCATAATTAATAAAACATTATAATTCTTCTATGAACTTATGACCAAATCTACAAGTGCATGCCTTCCATTGTGTATAATGCAACCTATATATACCTCTTCAACCTCTGTATCTTGCATTCATGTCCTTCATATGTCATCCACAGAAATTATACCCAAATGCAGGCTGCTGTTTTGTATGTCTCAATATCTTTTATGGATTCTAATGAATACATGGTTGGTCCATTAGTTGCATATTGGTCCTGCTACATGAGCACCCTTGTTTTGTCTCATATATTTCTTAAGGTGTTCTTTATGCTGTTCTAAATGAATACCTCTCCATTAGTGATACTTTTCTGTTTTTTTTTTTTTTTCACACAGCACTATGTGTTTCTCCATTTGCCAGAAATGACTCTGCTCTTTTTCTTAAAGAGTTTGGTACCTGGAGCTAAGAATTTCCTGCTGCAACTTCCAGGCCTCAAAGTTAAGACTCCAAAGATAGCAAGTCAAATCACTCACTCTGTAAAATAAAAAAAAAGAAATAGAAATACAAGAAATGCCTTTTGCTACAGCTAACCTCCCTAATCATTCCTACCAAGGGCCATCTGATTTGCTGATCTTCTAATGGAAACTACTTTCTTAAAACACTTATTAAAAACAAATAACAGCAACCAAACCTCTAGATTTTTAAGTGAAAGAACACAGCAGAACCTACTCTTACAGCAAAGAGATAGTCAATGACTTTAATTTGAGTTAGAAGCTAGAAATAGAAACACTACATATATATGCCTACTAGGGTTGCACTTGGCATTGTATGGCAGACACTATGTGTCCAACAAAACAGTGTTCATTTTACATGAATCCAGAAGAAAAGACCACTGGCAAAAATTAAGAATGGCAGCATCTGATAGAGTAATGTAAGCCAGAAACTATCTGGCAGAAACTAGGTGTCCAGGAAAGCAGTATTTGGAAGAGACCACGGGGAATAGGCCAAGTAAGAGAAGTATAGTAACATCACTAGATCATATCGGTAACCCTTATTTGTCAGAGCAAGAGTTGATCTTTCATAACATGTTCTTCATTTGCACACCTCTTCATGCATGTGCCCTGATCACATGTGTTTGTTGCTTCTTATATAAATCACTGATGGTAGAATTATCGGGAGCCAGCTGCAGTCATCAAGATGAGTTCAAGCCTTGGTTTGACATATTAGCTCTATGATCTTTGGCAAGTCACTTAATATGTAATTCTCTAAGTTTATTAATTCCAGACTGGATATAGCTTTCATTATCAGAAAGGGGAGCTTATTCATTGGGAGTTCCCTATGATAAATAAATCATAAATCTGGTTTGAAAAAAAAAACCCCAGCAAATTTAACATTAATTAAAAATTTAATCAATACACCTATATTTAACTGATTCATTTAAATGAATATAGAATCATAACTCTTCAATTTCTCTATTTAAACATGTGCATATGTGTGTGGGGTTGTTAGATGAGAATTTTTATCCATTTATTCGTATTTATTTTTCCTCAGCTAATAAAAATAAGAATACTTTCCATTCTTCTATTTCTGTCCTTCCTTCTTTCCTTCCTTCCTTCCTTCCTTCCTTCCTTCCTTCCTTCCTTCCTTCCTTCCTTCCTTCCTTCCTTCCTTTCTTCCTTCCTTCCTTCCTTTCATTTTATTTAATTATGTAATTATATATATAATTATGTAATTATATATATAAAATTGCTTTAAAATTATATAATTAATATATAATTATATAATATATCTAATAATGTGTTTATATATAATATAATTAGATAACATTATATGATATACTATTATATAATAGTATATAATTAAGGCAATTCTATATATTTACATATATTAAATGGTCTTTATATTTGTCTGTTGTTTTACACTACTCCATCTCAGTTGCTTTATAATATAACACTCCATTATGTCAATGTCAAAAAATTTATTTCACCATCCCTCTATTGTTGGAAATGTAAGTGGTTTTCAGGTCTTTTACTCTAAATTATTTTACATAATGGTGTTAGTTTTCTCAGAGACAAACACTTCCATTCTTTCTTTTCACAACTTGAACAACAACCTTGACTCTCTTACTCACTTCTCATATTTGAGCCAAGCCATGTCCATTTTACCTCCTTTACATCTTGCTCATTTATGAAGTCTTATGTCTGGAAAGCTTTATATCCCCACCTCTACCTCTTGGACAACCTCAATGCTCACTTCAAGTTATACCCTTTAAAAGTGCTTTCCTGATTCTTCTAGTTATCACCACTGGAAATCAGTTTGTATTTATTTTGTCTAGTTCTTGTATTTACTTTCTATGAAGGTGTTGTATTCCCTAGGAGAATGTACATTTCTGAAGGGTAGACTATCTCACTTTGTTTTGTTTGTTTCCATATTGTTTTGTTTATTCCTAAGGGTTGAGCAATCTGCTTGAGAAAAAAAAAATCTTTTTAATTCGTTAATTGGTTGATTTCTTGATATAAACAGCTTTGTACAAAGTCACCCCTCTTCTTCCTCCTTTTTATCTCTTCACTTCTCTCTTTTCTGTTGCTCTATCTCTGTCACTCTCACTCTCTCTCTCTCTCTCTCTCTCTCTCTCTCT
>NW_027185809.1:43424671-43441588 GCF_028583685.1 Petaurus breviceps papuanus
CTTCCTTCCTTCCTTCCTTCCTTTCTTCCTTCCTTCCTTCCTTTCATTTTATTTAATTATGTAATTATATATATAATTATGTAATTATATATATAAAATTGCTTTAAAATTATATAATTAATATATAATTATATAATATATTTAATAATGTGTTTATATATAATATAATTAGATAACATTATATGATATACTATTATATAATAGTATATAATTAAGGCAATTCTATATATTTACATATATTAAATGGTCTTTATATTTGTCTGTTGTTTTACACTACTCCATCTCAGTTGCTTTATAATATAACACTCCATTATGTCAATGTCAAAAAATTTATTTCACCATCCCTCTATTGTTGGAAATGTAAGTGGTTTTCAGGTCTTTTACTCTAAATTATTTTACATAATGGTGTTAGTTTTCTCAGAGACAAACACTTCCATTCTTTCTTTTCACAACTTGAACAACAACCTTGACTCTCTTACTCACTTCTCATATTTGAGCCAAGCCATGTCCATTTTACCTCTTTTACATCTTGCTCATTTATTCCTATGAAGTCTTATGTCTGGAAAGCTTTATATCCCCACCTCTACCTCTTGGACAACCTCAATGCTCACTTCAAGTTATAACCTTTAAAAGTGCTTTCCTGATTCTTCTAGTTATCACCACTGGAAATCAGTTTGTATTTATTTTGTCTAGTTCTTGTATTTACTTTCTATGAAGGTGTTGTATTCCCTAGGAGAATGTACATTTCTGAAGGGTAGACTATCTCACTTTGTTTTGTTTGTTTCCATATTGTTTTGTTTATTCCTAAGGGTTGAGCAATCTGCTTGAGAAAAAAAAATCTTTTTAATTCGTTAATTGGTTGATTTCTTGATATAAACAGCTTTGTACAAAGTCACCCCTCTTCTTCCTCCTTTTTATCTCTTCACTTCTCTCTTTTCTGTTGCTCTATCTCTGTCACTCTCACTCTCTCTCTCTCTCTCTCTCTCTCTCTTTCTCTCTCTCTCTCTCTCTCTCTCTCTCTCCCTCTCTCCCTCCCTCCCTCCCTCTCTCTCTCTGTCTTATATAACACTGTCAGACTGTAGTATAAAAAAATAAATTTTTGGATCAAAGTGTATCATTGATTTTGTAACCCTTACTGAAAAATGACAAGATTACCACCAGAAAGATTCAACAAGCTTGAAATTTCACCAACAATAAATGAGTAGACCTGTTTTTCCATAACCCTGCTACTACTGAGGTTTACTGTTTTGCAAAGGTAGCAAAGTTAAAGTATGTGGTGACACTTCAAAGTTATTTTAATTTTTATCTCTTTGATTACTAGGGAAATTGAAAATTTTGTTTCATGGGGTTCTTAATAATTTTTACTTTCTTCTAGGAAAGCTGGTTTTTCATAACATTTGGGCATTTATACAGTGTGGTCTACAGGCTACCACTGTGAGATTTGTGTACATACATGTGTGTAGAGAGAAAAAAAAACGAATTTTTAGAAGCAATATTAAACATGAAAACTAAACTTGATTAGTTAATGTTGACATTTAAATTATTTTTAATTCATAAAATATCAAAAAAAATTCAGTTCTTTGCTCTAAAACTTTATCAGAATTCTTAGTCCAATCATTTTCATGCACTTTTTTAATATAACTACTTTTTCTTTGCTGTTAGTGAATAAATGAAGGGAATAAAAAATTATGAAGACCACATGGCCTGTTCATAAAGCACATGAAATAGCCTTGACAATAGATAATAGGTAATGTTTATGCACTTGTTTTTTCTCATGTGACTTCTTCTGTAGAACTTCTATAATTTACTATGTATATCTTTAAGGAGACAATATAATGATCTAGTGTATGATACAATCAGGGTAATATCATCAACAAATAAGAGTATCTGCAGTACTTAACATCTTCAGCAATTTCCATTTCATTTGGATCGTATGTTGGACCTACTACATGACAGTAGTAAAACAACTTTGGGAAGCATTCATCTCCCTGTCTAAACTGCTCAATGACAGTAATTTGAATATTATGAGACAACATTATTTATGCTGATATCTATGTGTATCAAATAAATTTTATTTTATAGTATTAGTTTTAATTTATTGTATGAACATACTCATGGGAAATACCTCATTGTAGTAGAGTAGCATTTTTTCTGCCAAATCAAATCTTCCATATAGTGTTGATGGGTGTCCAAAAGCCCATCTACACAATTCTATTTCATGGTTTACTGATGATTCTGGATGTCTCTGAGGGGAAATGGTGGCAAACCAGACTCACACTGATTATGAGACATAGTCAAAATTGATGAGTTCCTCCCATTATGGTTTAAAAGCCCAAAGACAGGCAATCCACAGAGCAATAACACTCAGGCCTTGCCTTTGACCTGCCTCTTTGCTATTCAAATAAACTTTATTTTTTTTTTTTGACCTGGGTAACCCTATGTTTGGGAATATCATGACTGACCTGCCCTTCCCCATTGATCAGACCTACTGCAGACAACAGAATGGCTTTAATCCTTCTGTAGCTAAGAATAATCAAGGTTAAACATCTCAATGTTGAGATCTTATAGCATTCCTATTACTATAGCTTCACTTTATCTAAGGCCATAATTCTCTACCTTTGGAACTCTATGGGTTATTAACCTCCTTCTAAAACTACTATTCATTATTGGTTTTTTATTCCCGTTTCTGTATTGCTAGGTTACCACTGACATCCTCACCCTGCAGAATGTCAGCTGTGATCATGTAAACTTCACGGTAAATCCAGCCTAAATAATTATAGCATCTGGCAGTGACATGTGCACAGCAGGTCACTAATTAAATTGAATTCTAGTTTGTCATGTTCTCTTTGTCACTCCAGGTACAGCTCAGGCTTCTTATTTATTTATTGATTTAATACTTTTTATTCAGTAATGGGAGATTTTATGAGGATTAAATGAACAAATGAATTCACTCTATGTATATGTGCAGACATGTATATATATATATATTCATTTGAATATGTATATATGTAGATATGATTTTTATCTACTTATCTCCCCTACTAGAATGTAAACTCATCATGAATAGGGGTTATTTCATTCTTTGTATGTACCTTTATGCCCAGTGCCTAGCAATATGCTGACACATAAAAGGGGCTTAATAAGTCTTTGTTGATTTCTTGATTGAATTATATAAAGCAATGATCATTTTAGAAAAAAATTTATTTGAGATGGATATTGAGGCTGCTGCAAACAGAGTAGGCAGATATGATTCTAGAGACAACTAAAAAAATATAATTATGGCCCATGTCATTCCAATCCCTTACCTTTTATGTGAGGACCTGAGACCCAGAGAAATTAAATGTTTTTCCCAAGGCAACAGGAATGAAAATGTAAGGACTTGAACCCAAGTCCTTTACATCAAATCTAGTATTCTTTCTGCTGTATAACATTGCCTCCAAATCTTTATTAGAGTAGAGTTTAATGAGATTGAAACACATGATCACTAGTTTACAAGAAGCAGTGCTCTAACCTATGAGCAACATCCCCATAGAACTTAGATCACAAGGTCTCTTAAAAAAAATCAGTTCCCAAAAGAAAAAAAAATGAAGTTCAACCTCAAAAAAAAATTAAGTGCTTATTAAATATAAATTGTTGTGTAAAGTTAATAGAAAAAATAAATGAAACATGGCCCCTACTTTCTTGGAGTTCTCAATCTAGGTGGTGCACATGCTATTTGCAAAAATAACTAAAATTATAAACTTTACAGTAGGAAATGATATGTGGTAAGTTCATAAGAATAATACAAATCAAAAACTACGTAATATATAGGAGGTTGGTTAAAGAAATACTTTCTAATTAGAGGAATCAAGAAAGACATTGGGAGATAGAACTTAATCTGTTTCCTCAAGGATAAATAAAACCCACCTCTCTACTCATATAGGCACCATACTTGTTTAAGCCATTCATCAACTCTTACTCAGACGATTACAATAGTCACCTAATTGGTCTCTCTCCTCCAAGTTAACCCAAACTGGTTCTTTTAAAACATCAAGTATGAAGATGGACCCTATTCCCACCCCATTCAATACATTCCAGAAGCTCCATGTCATCCACAGGATACATTATAAAGTCCTCTGTTTGAAGTCTGAAACTCTTGATAACCTGCCCCCTTTTTATCTTTCCATTATACTTATACTTTATTTACTTTCACACATTTTTCTGATCCAGCTACATTGGACTAATTGTTCTTCCTGGCACACTAAAATTCCTCTCCAGGCTCTATACATTTATACTGGTTGTCCCATGCCTGCAGTGATATCTTTCCTCAAGTCCACCTCTTAACTACCCTAGCTTCCTACAAGATTCAGCCCAAATCCTATCTTTAGTAGGCTGTTGGGTTAGTTCCCCCAACTGCCAATTCATATTCTTTAGAGATTAGCTACTTTCCCTCTCCCTCACCTTCTCTTCTCCAAAGAAAGGTAAATTTTACTGGCTGAATTCCTCCCTCCCTTCCTTCCTTCCTTCCTTCCTTCCTTCCTTCCTCCCTCCCTTCCTTCCTTCCTTCCTTCCTTCCTTCCTTCCTTCCTTCCTTCCTTCCTTCCTTCCTTCCTTCCTGCCTGCCTGCCTGCCTGCCTGCCTGCCTGCCTGCTTGCCTGCCTAGTCACTGAATGGGTATTGCCTCACTCAAAGTGAGAACTTGAAAAGGCCTTAGCCTAAAAGGGCAAGGGTCTCCCATTGCATCCTGGGACATCTCCAGTCTTCCTGATGAATATCTGGCCACTTGGACCCGGATGATTCTGGAGGGGAAAGTGAGGCTGGTGACCTTGCACAGCCCTCCCTCATTCAAGTCAAAGTCAAATGCAAATTGCCATCATTTCCCTGATACCAATTGTCCTCTTAGAAAATGAAAGACAAACACAACAATGGCAACCTAATACTCCATAAATACCTTGTATTCACTTAGGTATTTACTTGTTATCTTTTCCATTAGAATGTGACCTCCTGCAGGCAAGGACTTTTCTTTATATTGAAGATAATTAGATCCAAACTGACATATAATAATCACTTAAATATTTGTTGACTGACTTGATGGACAAAATCCTGCCCCAATCAAATCACTCTCACCTAGACAGAAGTAATCAGATATGCTGAAGGAAATAAATGATGAACTTGAACCCAAGCCCAGGCTTTTCTCTACCCCAGAGGCCACCAAAATTTTTGGACCATACATCCTATCATTTAAAAATACTTAGAGCCTGTACTTTCAATAAATTTATATTTATTTCTAAATTACATCTATGTATTACATCTATGTATTACTATATTAAAATACATCTATGTATTACTGTGTATATAGCACACACATCATAAAACATTTAAAGTTTTTACAAGAAAAATATGAAACAAATATTTAAATATTTTGTATTACTTCCCTATTAATTGTACAAAATATGTTTGTACTATTGGTCTTACAGAGCAATGAGATTTAATAAACTTTGTTGAAAAAAAGGTTAATCCTATATGATATAGTAATTTAAAGATCTGATTCTGAATTCTAAGCAAAAAGAAATGGAAACAAATGCAAGTTCTCAGTAGGGAATAGTTTCCTAGTAAGTTGGGCACATTCCAGGATAGATTAAAAAATGATAATATATAGATTGTTAAGGTATCCATTTTCATAGTTGAAAATGTTTATTGTTGTTTGTCCTTGATTTTCCAAGAGGACCAGAATGTGATGTCATGATATGCAAGTGAATTCGATTTAAGTGAGGGAGGACTGTACAAAGTCACTAGCCTCCCTTTCTCCTCTGGAGCCATCTGGATCCAATGACCAGATATAGATCAGGGCAACTGAAGATGGCCCAGAATGAAGTGGGGGACTTTGGCCTTTTCAAGGTTTCAGTTTGACTCAGGCAACACCTATTTGGGAATTTAGGCTTAATAAGAAGATATAGAGAATGGCTTCTTTTCCTATTAAAAAAAAAATCTGAGAGGGGAAGATTCTCAGGGTTTCTGACCAAAACAGAATCAATTGCTATAAATAAACATTCATTATGAGCCCATCAGGACCCAACAATAACCTAGTAGAGTTTTGGCTGGGAACTATTGTTATCCAATCAATGGGAGCCAGAGTAATTTGGGGTTAAAAAATGTTTCAGAGATTCAAATAAAATTTATGTTCTCTTTGCGCAGAACACCAACAGGTAAGAGTGGTGGTCCACCTTTTGTGGACAGAGGGAAGGGAAGAGAAAGATAAGGAAGGAAAGAAGGAAGGAAGGAAGGAAGGAAGGAAGGAAGGAAGGAAGGAAGGAAGGAAGGAAGGAAGGAAGGAAGGAAGGAAGGAAGGAAGGAACCTGAAGCAGAAAATAATGCCTCACGTAGATACATAGATCCAAAGAGAACATGTTTATTATTGGCTGTGCTTATTAAATCACACTGTTTTTCATTCCTATCCACTGAATATGCAAAATTTATTTTTTTATTGAAATCTAGCTGCGAAAATTTACATTTCCAGCAAACTAATTGTAAGTTGTTGCATTTTTATATTTTTAACAAATTGGTTCAAAATCTATCTCCAAAACCAATCTCCATTTGGGAGATTTTAAAATAGATTAGAAAATTACTTCCAAGATTTTTACATGTACAAATGTGATAGGTGTTTATAGATGCCCCACATAATTTTGGCAAAAAAAAGAGGTTTAAAACATAAAATTCTTAATGTATAAATGGGTTCATACTGTCCTCAAGTATTTTAAAGGTTTAAGGTGTCTTGAATGAGAAGTTTTTTGTTAATGATAGTAGAAATAAAATCCTTTTCTCAAATAATCTTATAAATAACTTTGAAATTTAGTCGCCAATTTTTTTACACTTCTGACTAGACCATCATTTTTAACCTTATAATGAATTTTGTGAAGACCTCATTCTAGGACAAAAAAAAATGTCAACTCTGACAATTTCATCTTCTTTAAAAATTTTTTTTGTATTTATTTATTTATATTTAGTTTTCACTTTCATTTCTACAAGATTTTGAGTTACAAATTTTTTCCTCATCTCTTACCTACCCCCCACCCCAGAGATTGCAAGCATACTGAATACCCCTTCCCCCAATATTCCCTCTCTTATATCCCCCCCATCCTCCCCTGAATTTCTTGTAGGGCAAGATGGATTTATATACATGATTGCCTGTTCTATACCCCATTACCTTATTTCCCAGCTGCATGTAAAATATAGATGTTTTTGACATTTGTTTTTAAAACTTTGAGTTTTAGATTCTCTTCCTTCTCCCTTCCTCACCAACCTCCCACTGGGAAGACAAGCAATTCAATATAGGTTATACAAATATAGTCATGCAAATTACTTCCATTATACTCATGTTGTGAAAAACTATATTTCCCACTAATCTTTTACTTTCTCTTTGGTGTTTATGGGTTGAGAAGTCTGGAAACAGCCACAGCTTGCAGTGATTTGATTACCTGAAGTCTACTCTGACCAGTCTAGGCCACTGGTCTGGGCCAGTGCAGCCCAGGACAGCACTCTGCTCCCAGCCTGGTGTGATAGATCTTATCTCTCAGCCTGTCAGACTGCCCTCAATGGGAGATTTGTTTCTGTGTGTCACTTTGTGGCTTCTGTAGCTCTAAAATTTGTTTAGATTCATTTTTTATATGTATTTGAAGTAATTGGGGACAAGCTCAATTAAGTTCCTGCTTTTACTCTGCCATCTTGACTCTGCCCCTGACATTTTCATCTTTTTTTTTTTTTTGGTTTTGTTTCCATTATTGGAACTATCTACTTTCTAGGGTTTTTTTTTTTTTGGTAGGAATTTTGTTGAGCCACTTGTCCATTTATTGGATAATATTTTAGTTGAAAATTAGATGTTATCATCCACTTGACAAGCACCCATAACTTGTAATACTCAAAATACATTGAAAGTATCAAGGAAGAAAACACCACTGTCTAACCTTCTGTTTTGTGGAACTCTCATTTTACTCCCAGGATAGTTTGTTCACCACAAGTGACATATGACTCTCTGACATATGTAACAAATGATAATGTCAACTTCGGTCTTTATGTTTCATATTAATAAAGCTTAATATTTTCCATATTTTTAGACAAAAATTAAGACTAATATTTTCTTCCTGAACACAAGTAGATTTGCTTGTGCACCCATTTGTGTGAGCGCACCCTACTGTGAGACCTCTATTCTAAGTAGCATGCAAGAGTCTTACTGGATTCAAATGTTGTCATTCATTTGTTCCCTCATTCTGGGTTCTAAATACTTTCTGACATTCAAGCAGAAGCCACTGTGTCATTTGGCCGGGGTTGTTTTATTTGGTTTTGTCTGTTTTTATTTTGTTAATGTGGGATATGATGACTTTTTTTCATATGATATTAATATTTCATTCCTCCTCTATTTGTAGATCTCCTGAGTCCCCTAAGTCCACCTTTCTCTTCGAGACCTATGTAATTTCTGAATCCATGTCACACATTTGATCTCTTACCACTAATTTCATTCCTTGGAAGCAGAATAGATGACCTCCAAGAGATCCTTTAGAAATTAAAAATGCCATAGTTTGCAGTATTTTTAAGCTAAGAAATCTTAGGTATTTCCAAGGTATTCTTTCCTTGTGATCCCACTCATGTCTTATTTCTCGAAATCCTAGCTCTCCACCTGGTTTTCCTAGTGTACTGCTGCTTCATGATCCTAGCATCAAATGCCTTTTATCTCAGCATGTCAGAACAAGATAGGAATAGGCATGACAGGAACCCAGGACAGAATGAGAAAGAGAATTCTCATAGATATTCCACTCCAGCAGCTCCAGGAAATACCCCAGTAGAATTTGCTTTCTGAAATGCTCATGTTTAATTATGTTATTCTAAAAACGCATTTGAGAATACTAATTCCAAACTCTTAATCTCCTTTCTGAGATTATATAAAATATCTGAATCTTGGGGAAAAAATATGAATAGAACTTTGAATTCAACCATGCATTCAGTGAATAAGTTAAAAAAAAATACATGGTTCCTTCTTTTTCAGCTGCTGATATACTACAAAGATTTCACAGAAAAGAAAATCAGACTTTTTTTAAGTCAAGTTGTACTGAGAGAAATTCCAAGTCAGCAGGAGAGATACAACATGAGAGGGGTTACATAAATAATTAACCTTCGGAAATAACTTTTCCAATATGAACACACATATCAATAAAAATACCTACCAGATTTTATTCACCCTTAGACAAAGAGTGCAGTGGGTAATTTAAAAATCTAACTACATTTGCATATCACTCTGAGTATTTCTCTCCTTCCCTCACATATTATAAAAAGACTAACACAGAGAAGCTACATTATTAGTGTGTGAGGAGTGCTGTCATAGTTTGATTGACAAGTAATAACACCCCTCTCTCCATAAAAGCTGCATTTGACTTTATTTATGGAGGTTTCAAGCCAATAAGCCAGTTTCATAATGTGTTAATGTTTGCTTGTGAGCAATAAAATGAATGCTTGGGTTGTAATTCTGACAAGGAGGAAATGATGATGATATTACAACTGAAGCTTTATCATAGGGTTTCTTTTTTCCCCTTTAAATAGTCAGACTTAACCACGAAGTAGAATAAAACATTCTACATCACCAAGGAGCATAAATATTAACTTCTTCAAGTGTAAAGCATTTAAACAGCTCTCTTTAAATATTCAATAACTGATTCAGGTACATTGGAATTCCATTAGCCTGTAAGGTTTCACTTTGTTTTCATTCTGTGGCAGATTGATGTTCCTCAGTCTGTTAGAACCCCCAAGAAATTATTTTTTGATATCATGCAACAACAACAAAACATTTGTGTCCTGATTCATTCCATAGTTGGTAGGGTAACTTGTGTTCCTTGTCTTTTCCTGCTTTGTTTATTTTTTTTTTTTGTATTATAATTGTACAATAGGGTACCCACAAGCACGTAATAAGAACTTGATCTTTGTAGAATTATTGCACTTGATGCTGGAAGACAAAGCTCTAACTAGTGTGATGTGATCAGGGTTTTGGCCAAGGGCACCAAAATTGAATGATACAATGATATTTTGTCATGATTTTAAAAGATGCAGTTTGTAAGTTCATGCATTTATAATTGTATAGCACATTTAGACTTTCAGCATAGTTGATACACCTTATCTGAGCTCATAGCTAGGAAGAATAACTACTTAAATTAAGAAAACTGCCACATGGCATGATGTTCCTGCCCCTTCCCCATTCATCCACACACCAACTAAATTCCTTAGTGGTCACTGTTGACCCTAAACATGGAACAAATGTTCTGAGCAGTAGTTTTGTCAGCATCAGTCACACAGTATACTAGGATATTTCTTTCTGTTCAAATGGATTTATCTTGGTTAAATTTTGTATTATTTTTACATATATTTTACATATTAAGTTGATTTGAGGATGTCCTTAGTGTTGCTTATACCATTAACAAAATCTCTTTTGTAAAATATAAAATTGAGGAAAAACTGACCCATCTCTCAGTCTAATCTGTAGTGGTCAGCCAATTTATGAGCTATGGAAAATCATCTTTCAAATAACTATTACTGTGATTAGCATGTGGAAACATCCATTTTATTTTTATACAGCTATTTTCAGTCATGTCTGACTCTTCATGACCCCATTTGGGATTTTCTTGGCAAAGATACTGAAGTAGTTTGACATTTCCTTCTCCAGTTCATTTTATAGATAAAGAAACTGAGGGAAATAGGGTTAAATAACTTGCCTAGACACTTAGTGAGTGTCTAAGGGCAGATTTGAACTCATGAAGATGACTTTCCCAGACTCAAGGTCTGGTACTCTATCAACATACCTGCTAGGTACTAGTAAGGATGAAATAATATATAATTCATATTTTTCCCTTGAAAGCTTCCAATATAATATATATGTTAGATATTTAGACTGGATAAGTTAAAGAAAAATATGTTAGGGTCTGGTGATTCCAATGTTTCAATAACTATCTCTACAAACAGTAACCTATCTCTAATTCATGTTTATAGGAAGTTATCTGAAAATCAGAGGTTTTACCTCACTTATCAATGACGGATCACATTACTAGTAAATGATCAAAGCAAGATTTGCATATGTCTTTGGACTCCAGGTATAGATCTCTGTCATATAACATTACCTCTACAAATAATAACACACGAGTCACAAAGTATAAAGAAAAGGCAAAGCAGCATAAGAAATGCCACACAGGGACCCTGTGACCAACAAATGATTGATATGAGCACCAGCTAAGAAAACTTTTTTATGGAGAGAATAATG
The DNA here is from genome assembly GCF_028583685.1 of Petaurus breviceps papuanus. NCBI lineage: Eukaryota > Metazoa > Chordata > Mammalia > Diprotodontia > Petauridae > Petaurus > Petaurus breviceps. The sequence goes on from NW_027185809.1 coordinate 43,435,944, forward strand.
AGCTTTAGAGTAATGGAAAAGATTCTTTCGCAAGCCAAATTTGAGTATAGTCATGGAAAATCATCATGGAGAAACCTCTGTTTTCCCTCTTATTATAATTTCTTATTTTGTCATAACTTACTTTTGAATTTATATTTAAAGCAAATTAGGAACAGAAAAGGTAAAAACCTTACTCTAAGCCTTTATACAAGTCAAGATATTGCAGCAAGGTTCTGATGATAGACATTTGTATTATGCTTATATATTAGAATAGGATGGCTCTGTTCCTTTCCATGCTGTGAACTATTAAATAGGAATTCTTAAACATTTATCTGTCTAGAAGAGCCCATGAATCCCTTCTCCAAATGTTTTTGAATGAATAAAAGAAAAAAAAACATAAGTTTACAAGGGAAAACAATTAGATTAAAATTCAGAATCATTTTGTCAGCCAAGCAAAAGTAATCTATTGAATTCTATACACAGATGTCCCCTACCCCCCAGATCTCTAGGATATTCATGGGCCCTAGATTAAGAACATTGCTTTCAGAGAGAAGGATAACAGCAGTACATTGGTTTTGTGCTTTTCAGCTTAAGAAGTTTTTTTCCAATTATGATATCATTTGATCTTCACCATACACTGTGGAAATATGTCAGTTATTGCCCCCATTTGACAGAGAAACAGGGAGGTGGGATCAGAGAAATCAATTTGCTTGCTTATGATTACAGCTAGAATGTAGCAGCACCAGAATTCAAATCCATCTCTCTTAATCTAAATCAGGAGAACTTTCTCACACATGATGCCAGTGAATTCATTTAGAAAGCAAAATTGGAGCTAGAGGAGTTTGTAATAAACTAAAGTGGAGAGTAAAGAATGTGGATATAGTTTGTGATCAATAAAAAGGTAGAAGGTAGATCAATATAATCTTGAAATATTGGACTCAAATCCCACCCCTCCCCCTCCAAAAAATGGATACAATTTCCTTACTTGAGAACAATGACAACTTCCTGACTGGGATTATTTCAGATGGAAAGATTTCCTGTGCTCACATCAGCAAGGATTCTCCTTCCCCTCCCAACACACACACATACACACACACACACACACACATGCATGCATGCATGCATACACACACATACCCTGGGCAGAATGTGGGGAATTACTGCCAATGGAATTTCACTGTGGTAATTTACATGCAGTCAATCAATTGATAAAAAAAAATTGTTAAGCACCTACCATATTCTAGGTACCATACTAAGTACTGGATCCAGAGAAATTCTAATTTATTTGTAGTCTGCTATTGTACATATAAATTTAGTTAATAACACTAGGAATGAACATAGCATTTTTACATTCAGTGCTTTTTTTTTATCTGTTATTTCTTTACATCATCACAACTCTATGAAGTAAGTAGTATAGAATATTTTTTAATTCCTACTTTATTGATTGGTCAAATGACACAGAATGATCAACTGAGAATTATAAAGTCACATGGATAATTAATGATGGAATCTCCTTACTCTATACACCATACTATTTTACTGCATTTAATTGCTCCTGTAAGATACCATAACTGCCATGACTATATTTTCCTATTAGAAGACAATATCTCAATGGAAATAATACACAATAGATAAATTTCCCATGTGTGAGTACATAAAAAATTAAAACAATGTAAAAATAGACAATGAAATAAATATCTTTGTATATGGCATAATACAATAAAATAATACTGAGTACACAAAGTATTCAAGTAACATATAATAAGTATACATTATGAGGGAATAAGTATTGCCATCTTAAATGTTTAGTAGGTAAAAGTAAAATATCTAGAAAATAAATTGTACTATTAAGTTGTTGTTGTTTTATCCATATTTCACAGCTAAAGGAGGCCACTAAAGGAAATTCTTGCCTCTGAAAACATATTTACGAAACAAAAAAAATGAGTAGGTTATGGCACAGAACATGAAATTTAAAAGAGTAGAATAAAAATGAATTAGCCACAATAAAATAAATACAAAATAAATAAATGTTTTAAAATTCAAAGTAGGGAAATTTTAAAAAAGACTAAACAATTGTTAAATACAACTAAGAGCTTAAAAATGGTTTAATGAAGGAGATAAACAATTAGCTAATCTGATCAAGAATAAAAGGAAAATAAAATTATTAAAATATCATAAAAAGTGCCAAGCGCTGTGCTAAGTGTTGGGGATACCAAAAGAGGGAAAAAAAGAGTCTCTCTCTTCAAGAAGCTTATAAATAAGCAGACAGTATAGTATATAGTTAAAATCCAGCAAAAATAAAAATTCCAAGTAAATTTATGTGTCACTACACAAATCTAAAATACTGTAATTAAAACAAAACAAAAACATTAGAGATCTTAAACAACTCAATAGAAAAGAAGATCGAGTAAGGTATAAACTACTAAAGAGAGAGGGACAAGGGTAGGGATTGGGGCAAAGGTACATATAAGCCAAATATATCAAACATTTAAAGAACAATTAATATATTTTTCAAAATTCTCCAAGTAAAAATAGAATATTTTTTGTCCAATTATTATTGAGACAAAATGGGGGGGGGGATAAACATATCTATATGTTGTATTGTATATGCATACATACATATATACACGCACACATACATATAGGCCTATACATAGTCATATGTATAGGGATATATAAATATATATTATGTATATTTAAACATGTACACATGTATATCTACATATAAAACTGTACCTGTGATTTGACCAATGTAGGGATCCAACTATGAGAAAAACTTTCTGCCAGGGCAGATCTGTACCTGCTCTGCAACTTATATACTTGACTTTCCGGAAAATGCTATCTATATTCAGAAAAAAAATGGAAAGATTCTGAATGCAAATCAAAGTATACATTTTTCCTTTTATTTTTTTCCATTTTTTCCCTTTTAGTCTTTTTCTTCTTTTACACCCTGACTGATATGGAAATATGTTGAATTGCTTACTGTTTTAGGGAAGGGGGAAGAAATGGAGGAGAGGAAATGTGAAACTCAACATTAAAAAAAAATGAATGCAGGGGAGGAGCCAAGATGATAGAGTAAAAACATTTAGCTCCTGCTCCAACCACATCCAATACCTGTAAAATATGGCTCTAGACCAATTTGAGAGCTATGGAACCACCTAGGTAAGTTCACTGAGAAACAAATCTCCTGCTCAAGGAAGCCTAGTAGGCCAAGAGGAAGGGTTTATCACATGAAGATGGGACCCAAGAGCAGTCCTGTGTGAACCACTGACAACCAGACATGGGTGGCCCCAACCAGCATCACAGAATGGCCAGAGTAGACTTCAGGAGAGTGAATCACCAGCAACTATGGAAGGTTTTCAGACATCTCAAACTCATAAACACCAAAGAGAAAGTAAAAGATCCATGGAGCATTCTGTTGAAACTGGGGTGATGGAAGAGCATGATCCAGCCCCTGCCCCCCCAGGTAACAGGTGGTGGAGGCATGGTGACTGCAGTTGTTGCTTCATGGCTGGTTCTGGAGCCCTGGCCTTCAGATTTTAGGGGGACCAAGCAACCATTCAGAGAGTAATCACTCTTGCATTGACATTCTTGGATCTCGATTGGGGTATTGGGGAGTGGTCCTGGGGTGTGTGGAAGTGTGCCAGAGCTTAGGGTGCCTATAGAGAGGGTGCCTTTCTCAGACCTCTGACAACATTTGTGAAAATCCCAGCTACTTGGAACATAGGTCTCTCCAGTGTGAAAGGAGAATTCTACCACGGCAAAGAGCTCAAAATTCAAGTAATTGGCTGGCAGGATGAACAAGTAGAGGAAGCACAATGAGACCATACAATCCTTTTGGGGGGACAAAAAGGGTCAAAACATAGAACCAGAAAAAGTCAGTGAAGTCAAAACTCTTGCATTAGAAGCTCCCAAGAAAAATATGAATTGGTTATAGGCCATGGAGGAGCTCAAGAAGGATTTTGAAAATCAAGTGGAGGAAAAAATGGGAGGAGAAATGAGAATGATGCAAGAAAATCAAGAAGAGCAAGTCAACAGCCTGCTAAAGGAGACAAAAAAATACTGAAAAAATTAACACCTTAAAAAACAGACTGACTCAAATGGCAAAAGAAGCCCAAAAGCCAATGAGGAGAAGAATGCCTTAAAAAGCCAAATTTGCCAGATGGAAAAGGAATTTCAAAAACTCACTGAAGAGAATATTTCCTTCAAAATTAGATTGGAGCAAATGAAAGCTAATGGCTGTATGAGAAATCGAGATAGTGTAAAACAGATCCAAAACAAATGAAAAATAGAGGCAATGTGAAATATCTCTTTGGAAAAACTATTGACCTGGAAAATAAACCCAGGAGAGATCATTTAAAAATTATTGGACTTCCTGAAAGCCATGATCAGAAAAAGAACCTAGTAATCATCCTTCAAGAAATTATCAAGGAAAATTGCCTGATATTCTAGAACCAGAGGCCAAAATAGAAAATGAGCTCCTCTTGAAATAGATCCCAAAAACAACACTCTTAGGAATATCATAGTCAAATTCCAGAGTTCCCAGATCAAGGAAGAAATATTACAAGCTGCCAGGAAGAAACAATTTGAATATTGTGGAAATGCAATTAGGATAAAACAAGATCTAGCAGCTTCTACATTAAGGGATTGAAGGGCTTGGAATATGATATTCTGGAGGTCAAAAGAGCTAGGTTTAAAACCAAGAATCACCTACCCCGCAAAACTGAGTATAATGACTCAGGGTAAAATATGGTCATTCAATGCAATAGAGGAATTTCAAGTAATCTTGATGAAAAAAACAGACCTGAACAGAAAATTTGACTTTCAAATACAAGAAGCAAGAGAAGCATGAAAAGATAAAGAGAATAGAAAAATCATAAGGAACTTATTAAAGTTGAACTATTTACATTCCTACATGGAAAAACAATAATTGTAATGCATGAGACTTTTCTCAGTATAAGGATAGTTGAAGGGAATATATATATGTATAAATGCATATGTGAATGTGTGTATATGTATACATAGACAGAAGGCAAAGGATCTATTGAATGGGAAGCAATGATATCTAAATATAAAATTAAGAGGTGAGAGAGGAATACAATGGGAGAAGGAGACAGGGAGAGATAAAATAGGGCAAATTATCTTCTATAAAAGAGGCAAGAGAAAACTTATAAAGAAGGGGAAGAGCAGGAAGCTGAAAGGGAGTCAAGCTTACTCTCATTGAATTTGGCTTAAGGAGGGAATAGTATACACACTCATTTGGGTATCTTACCCTACAGGAAAATAGGTAGAAAGGGGATAAGAGGGTGTTGATAGAAGGGAAGGCAGATTGGGGGAGATGGTAGTTAGAAGCACATACATTTGAAAAATGACAGGGTCAAAGCAGAAAATTGAAAAATTGGGGCATGCGATAGGATGGAGGAAAATATAGTTAGTCTTTCACAATATAACTACTATGGAAATGTTTTGCATGACTACACATGTACAGCCTATATTTAATTGCTTATTTTTCCAGTGGGGTTCCTTAAGGATGGAAGAAGGGAAAGAATCTGGAAACTAAAGGTTTAAAAACAAATGTTTAAAAAAATTGCATTTTTTAACATGCAACTGGGAAATAAGATATATATATATATATATATATATATATATATATATATATATATATA